>NC_053025.1:329394099-329557196 GCF_003073215.2 Triticum urartu
TAGGAAGGATAGGCAAATATATGTGTGGAGCTGCAGCAAGCGACTAGCATATGTGGTGGCTAACTTATACGCAAAAGAGAGAGCAAGAAGAGGAGGCAAAGCGCGAGCGAGAATCTAGAGGAACAACCTGCGCAAACATAACTCCAACACCGTGTCCACTTCCTGGACCCCGCCAAGAAGAGGCCATCACGGTAACACACCCAGTTGATTCATTTTAATTAATTAAGGTTCAAGTTATCTACAACCGGACATTAACAAATTCCCATCTGCCCATAACCGTGGGCATGGCTTTCGAAAGTTCAATCCCTGCAGGGGAGTCCCAACTTAGCCCATGACAAGCTCTCACGGTCAACGAAGGAATAGACCTCCTCCCAAGACGTTCCGATCAGACTCGGTATCTCGGTAACTCAAGACACTTCGACAGGTTAAAACAAGACCAGCAACACCGCTCGAATGTGCCGACAAATCCCGATAGGAGCTGCACATATCTCGTTCTCAGGGCACACTCAGATAGGTCAAGCTACGATTAAAACCAACCCTCAAGTTTCCCCGAGGTGGCCCCGCAGGCTGCCCGGTTCGGACCAACACTCAGAGGGAGCACTGGCCCGGGGGGGGGGGGGTTAAAATAAGATGACCCTTGACTCTGCAGAACCCAAGGGAAAGAAAAGGCTAGGTGGCAAATGGTAAGACCAATGTTGGGCATTGCTGTACAAGATTTAATCAAGGCGAAATATCAAGGGGTTCCCATTATAACCCAACCGCGTAAGGAACGCAAAAATCCGGGAACATAACACCGATATGACGGAAACTAGGGCGACAAGAGTGGAACAAAACACTAGGCGAGAGGCCGAGCCTTCCACCCTTTACCAAGTATATAGATGCATTAAGATAACATAGCAATTTAATGATATCCCAACAAGTAAGTAAATGTTCCAACAAGGAACGGCCTCCAATCTTCACCTGCAACTAGCAACGCTATAAGAGGGGCTGAGCAAAGCGATAACATAGCCAATCAACGGTTTGCTAGGACAATGGTGGGTTAGAGGTTTGAAATGGCAATTTGGGAGGCTGACAAGCAAAAGGTAGGCATCATAGCATTGGCATAGCAAAGAGCGAGCAAACTAGCATAGCAAAGATAGTAGTGATTTCGAGGGTATGATCATCTTGCCTGCACAGTTGTCAGAGTTGACTGGATCCTCAAAAGCAAACTCAATGGGCTCCTCGTTAGCGAACTCGTCTCCCGGCTCTACCCAAACAAGACAAACAAGCAACAAGGAAACAATCAACCACGTGCAAGGATCAAGCGATACGATGCAATGATGACATGCTATGCGGGATGCGATGCGGGATGCAAAAATGCAAGATATGACAGGAAATGCATGAACCTGGCCTCAACTTGGAATTCCAAGGGTTCCACTGGAAAGATGAGATGAAATTGCTTGAAAACGATATAAAGATGAACGGAATCGGAGTTACGGTTTGGAAATGGCAAGCGTTTCAAAAACGACACTGGTCTGCGATTTACAGCAAGTAGGCATCTAAATGCAATGAAATGAACATGCTACGGCCACCAAACATGACAAAAAAATACATGGCAGGGATGCACACAAGATGCTTAACAAAAGTCTAGCACTGAGCTACGGCCAAATCATCAATTAAGAGGTTCAAAAAAGCATGTCAAAAACGCAAATGCAAAACAGATTCCAGACTTAGTGAAATGAACACTTGTCTGAAATCTCAGATCACGAAGCCCTCTTCGGAGCAGCAAAACAACATGATACATGACCTGATTAAGACAAGTAAGAACATGGCATGGAGCTACTCAACAATCTTAACAAAAGACCCAAAGTGACCTGGGGCCAAAAGGGTTCACAAAATATACTAACAGGCACATGAACATAGCTAAAACACAATCAGTTTTCAGACTTAGTGAAAACTGAGACATGCTGAAATATAACTCACGAAGGCATGTAAACGAGCTCGATGCACTCACCACGGTGCAATTCATGGCAATACAAGCATACATACTTTAAGAAGGCACAAAATACAAGTTAGAAATGGCAAGAACAATGGCATAGCATGCACGGATCAACTACAATAACATTGGCAAAATCGCAAACGAGTTGACGATCTGCCCAGATTCACAACGAAGCAAAAGTAGAGCTTGATTGACTCAAGCTAGGGTGCTCCATAATTGCAAACAAAGACATGGCTAGATAGACGACCACAAGATTAACAAAACTCCTTTAGTTATCATCCTCAAAAGAGGCATGGATCAGTAGGAAACAACAAGAACATATGGCATCATGAACTAAATAATCCCAGACTTAGTGAAAACTACTAAGTCCCTGAAAACAGATTTACCGGGTGCCTCACTTTGCAAGTTTGCACAAGTCACCACGCACATCGTAAAAATGCATGGGTTGCACCTCTGGAAGAAGACAAAATCCTTAACAAAACATATGAAGGACTCACAGGCATAGCATGCACACAATAATCATGGCAAAAATGACAAAAGTCTAAGATGAACTAGCAGATCTGACAATTAACTCACGAAGCCTCCTTCTAACAGCATTTCGGGCATCAAGATGCACTCAAATGAAAATGATGCAATGGAACGAAATGATGTACTCATCGGGACGAACATTTTGATATGCTATATGCCCAAATCGGAGCTACGGATGCAAAGTTACGGCAGGTCAAAGTAGGCATAAAAATATTGAGATGAGAGGGGAAAGTCAACCCGAGATTAGAGTTTTTCAGATCTGAGATCTGCACGGATTTCGGAGATGGCCGGATCTACTGTTCACCACCGGAGTTTGGCCGGAGAGGAAGAAACCGGCCGGAGCTTGGGGAGGAGGCGAGGTGGCCGGGGTGGATCCCGGCTCCGCCGGCGATGACGCGGTCGACGAGGCGGCGGGGAGAACGGGGCCGGCTCGGGCGGCGGCCGGCGACGAGGTCACCCGGCGACGCGGCGGCTACCGGCGACGGAGCTCCGGGCGGGCGGCGGCTAGAGGCAGGCGGCGATGGGGACGAAGACCCCGGGCGGCGGCGCGGTTCCACGGGCCGGGGAGGGCCGGCTATGGGCCCGAGCGGGCTCCCGGCGGCGGTGGAAGGCGCGGCCTCTCAGGCTGCGCCACGTGGCGGCGGTGGGAGGCGTCCGGACATGTCCGTCGGTGGGTGCTTTGTCCGGTGGCGCGCGGAGGTAGGAGGGACTAGGGTTAGGGGTGGATTGCACCGCGAATTTTTGGAGGGTGTATATATAGGCATAGGGGGAGCTAGGAGAGTCCAGATGAGGTGCGGTTTTCGGCCACACGATCGTGATCGAACGCTCTATGACATGGAGCAGAGTTTGGTGGGTTTTGGGCAAAATTGGAGGGGTGTTGGGCTGCAACACACACGAGGCCTTTTCGGTCCCTCGGTTAACCGTTGGAGTATCAAACGAAGTCCAAATGATACGAATCTTGACAGGCGGTCTACCGGTAGTAAACCAAGGCCGCATGACAAGTCTCGGCCCAATCCGGAAATGTTTAATTCTCACACACGAAAGAAAGCTAGAAATGACCATCGGAGGAGAACGAAGCGACGGAATGCAAAACGGACAACGGGGAAAATGCTCGAATGCATGAGATGAACACGTATGCAAATGCAATGCACATGATGACATGATATGAGATGCATGAAAACGAGAACAACACACGGAGACAAAGACCCGAACCCGAGAAATAAATATAACTTAACGCCGGAAACGGCAAGAGTTGGAGTACAAATTGGGAAAGTTACATCCGGGGTGTTACAATCTGGAACCCCCAAAATTCTAAAATAAATTGCTAGACGTGAGGAATTTATCTATTAGTCATCTGCAAAAATAATTAACTAAATAGCACTTTCCAAAAAAATGGCAGCAGTTCTTGTGAGCGCTAAAGTTTCTGTTTTTTACAGCAATATTAAAAAGACTTTCCCCAAGTCTTCCCAACGGTTCTACTTGGCACAAACACAAATTAAACACAAAAACACAACCAAAACAGAGTTTAGATAAATTATTTGTTACTAAACAGGATCAAAAATCAAGGAATAAAAATAAAATTGGGTTGCCTCCCAACAAGCGCTATCGTTTAACGCCCCTAGCTAGGCATAAAAGCAAGGATGGATCTAGGTATCTTTAGTTGGTAATTCTTTAATGAGACATCTATCACCTTTAGGAGTTTCTTTCCTTTTGTCAATAATCAAACTTATAGGCACAAAATTGAAAAAATCATTAGTAGCAAATGGTTCCTTAATGATAGTAAAAAGATTTGGATGAATACTTATACATTTGAGATCCGCGGTTTCTTCGCTAGAGGATTCACCCTTATTTTTATGAACATACATAAGCTTGGAAATTTTAGTTGGAGGACTTGGGGTATTCTTTACGGAAGAAAAAGCGGTTCCCATGTTGGTAATGATACCCTCAAGTTTATCGATTCTAGTGGAATCATGATTTATTCTTTCATTAACTATGGGTTCCTTCTCCTTAATATTTTTCAAAGTGACTCCTACTATAGATCCATATTGAGTAATTTGGTTGTGGATCTTTTTATCGAAATTTTCAATTAACTCTACGTTAGCAACTTTATTTTCAATAATTTCAAGTTTTTGCATTACATGCTCCAAAGTTAGCATAGTTCCATTAACCAAAAGAGGGGGTGAGCCAAACAAATCTATCATAGCATTATAGGAATCAAAAGGGTGGCTACCCAAGAAGTTCCCTCCGATAATGGTATCAGGGACATATCTGAGCCAAGGAATAGCACCTACATAAAAATTGCAAAGAAGAATAGAGGTAGATTGGTTCCTGGTAGATCTATTTTGAGCATTGCAAATTCTATACCAAGCGTCTTATAGGTTTTCTCCTTCCCTTTGCTTAAAATTAAGAACTTCATTTTCGGGAGACAACGGAGAAGATAGGGGACTAGCCATAACAACAAGCAAGCAGTCCAACACACAAGCAAACAAGAAACGAGCAAAAAGAGGCGAAGAGAGAAAGAGAGGGAGGATGGAGAGAGCGAGGGTGAATAAAATGACAAGGGTGAAGTGGGGGAGAGGAAAACGAGAGGAAAATGGCAAATAATGTAATGCGGGAGATAAGGGTTTGTGATGGGTACTCGGTATGTTGACTTTTGCGTAGACTCCCTGGCAACGGCGCCAGAAATCCTTCTTGCTACCTCTTGAGCACTGCGTTGGTTTTCCCTTGAAGAGGAAAGGGTGATGCAGTAAAGTAGCGTAAGTATTTCCCTCAATTTTTGAGAACTAAGGTATCAATCCAGTAAGAGGCCACGCACGAGTCCCTCGCACCTACACAAACAAATAATATCCTTGCAACCAACGCAATAAAGGGGTTGTCAATCCCTTCACGGTCACTTACGAAAGTCAGATCTGATAGATATGATAAGATACTATTTTGGTATTTTTATGATAAAGATGCAAAGTAAAATAAACGGAAAAGGAAATAGCTTGTTGACGGAAGATTAATATGATGGAAAATAGAATAAATTACGGTGGGTGACATAACGGAAAAGGCCATAGGTTTCAATAGTGGCTTCCCTCGAGAGCATAAGTATTACGGTGGGTGAATAAATTACTGTTGAGCAATTGATAGAATTGAGCATAGTTATGAGAATATCTAGGTATGATCATGTATATAGGCATCACGTCGAAGAAAACTAGACCGACTCCTACCTGCATCTACTACTGTTACTCCACACATCAATCGCTATCCAACATGCATCTAGAGTATTAAGTTCAAGAGAACAGAGTAACGCTTTAAGCAAGATGACATGGTGTAGAGGGATGAACTCATGTAATATGATATAAACACCATCTTGTTATCCTTGATGGCAACAATACAATACGTGCCTTCCTGCCCCTACTGTCACAGGGAAAGGACACTGCAAGATCGAACCCAAAGCTAAGTACTTCTCCCATTGCAAGAAAGATCAATCTAGTAGGCCAAACCAAACTGATAATTCGAAGAGACTTGCAAAGATAACCAATCATACATAAATGAATTCAAAGAAGATTCAAATATTGTTCATAGATAAACTTGATCATAAACCAACAATTCATTGGTCTCAACAAACACACCGGAAAAGAAGATTAGATCAAATAGATCTCCACAAGAGAGGGGGAGAACTTTGTATTCACATCCAAAAAGAGAGAAGAAGCCATATAGCTAATAACTATGGACCCGTGGGTCTGAAGTAAACTACTCACACTTCATCGAAGAGGCTATGGTGTTAATGTAGAAGCCCTCCATGATCGATACCCCCTCCGGCGGAGCTTCGGAAAAGACCCAAAGATGGGATCTCGTGGATACAGAAAGTTACGACGGTGGAATTAGGGTTTTGGCTCCGTATCTGGTAGTTTGGGGGTACGTAGGTGGAGAAACATGGGCCCCACGAGGGTGGAGGGCGCGCCAGGGGGGCTGGCACGCCCCCTACCTCGTGCCTTCCTGGTTGATTGCTTGACGTAGGGTCCAAGTCCTCTGGATCATGTTCGTTCCAAAAATCACGTTCCCGAATGTTTCATTCCATTTGGACTCCGTTTGATATTCTTTTTCTGCGAAACTCTGAAATAGGCAAAAAACAGCAATTCTGGGCTAGGCGTCCGGTTAATAGGTTAGTCCCAAAAATAATATAAAACTGTATAATAAAGCCCAATAATGTCCAAAACAGGATATAATATAGCATGGAACAATCAAAAAGTATAGATACGTTGGAGATGTATCAGCGCCTCTACCACCTCCACTTCAGGACCCCGCCCTTGGCCCAAGACGCGTGGCCCCGTGGCGTGACCGGCCATGCCGGGCACCCACACGCGAAGAGGAAAGCTGTCGGGAGATCCAGCGGCCGCAAGAAGGCACCCCCGACCTTGCCGAGTTCCTGCAGCTCTATGAGCTGAGCATCGAGGCGTCCAACGGTGACAAGAAGGTCATGGCAAACTGGTTCCCCATGGCCCTCGAGGATGGGGCCTACTCGTGGCTATTGAGTCTGCCCACGGGATCAATCTCCTCATGGGGCGAGATGCGCGAGCATTTAATCGCCAACCGCCAGGGCAGACTCGACCGCCTGCCGCGGGTGACCTGCGGCGCATCAAGCAGCAGCCAGGGTAGACCCTGCAGAAGTACATCCAGCACTTCAATAGCGTTCACCTGAAGATCACCAAGGTTTCTGACGAAGCCATCATCTCGGCATTCTTCGATGGCGTACGTGATGTCAAGATCAAGGAGATGTTTAACATGGCTACCCAGTTCACAAGAGCTGACGAAGGGCGCCTCTCCCTCCTCGATCTCCCAGCGGCTGACCCAGAAGATAAGAAGGCCAAGGTCAAGGACGTGAAGCGCAAGGGGGCTGCCGTGCTTGCGGCTGAACCAGAGATGAATCGCGGCTGCAACCACCCAAAGTCGTCCAAGGGGAGCCGTCCATTTTGCATCTTCCACAACGTACACAACCACAACACCAATGATTGTCAGGAGCTCAGGACCATCCGCGACGGGCGCCTCGGTCGATGCCCTGGCCGTAGAGGAGGCAGAAGTGGAAGACGTTGGGACGACTGCGGCCCCTGCCAGGAGTGGGACGACCAGCCTCGTGAGGATCGCTGGCAAGCCCAGCCTCGCGAGGGCGCTTGGAGAGACCAGCCTTGTGAGGACCATCCTCCGGGCAATGCCGGCCTGCCTTCACTGCCACCACCAGGACGAGGGGGCTGGGGGCTTCCAGGAGCCTTGCACCATCGCCTGCATCTTGGTGGCCCACAGGCCCTAGCCTCCCAGCACATCTTCAAGCAGTTCGCTCGTGAGGAGAACGCGGCCCTCCCCAGGCTCGAGGCAACATATTCACTTAGTTGGTCCAAGTGCACCATCACCTTCAGCTCGTCCGACCAGCTCAAGTGTGCGGCAACTACCGGCGCCCCCCCCCCCACCCCCCCGATGCTTTGCTCGCCCATCATCTGGAATGTCCTTCTCACCATGTGTCAGTGTACAAAAAGAGGGGTACACTTTTTGTACCCCTATAACAGTGCACGGGCAGTCTGAGCCACGAGCACCACCACACTGAGCAAGGAAAAGGAGGTGAGCCAAGGTAAGGCCGAAGCTCAGGAGAAGCAGAATGACGCCAAGACCAAGCCCACAAAGAGCAAACGAGACGAAGCGGACTCCCCCAGGCAAGATCCTTGCCGGAAGGCGGTTTTAGCAAACCCGACAAGACCCTTGCCGTGGCAGCTCGCCCCACACTTACAGAGTAATTCACCCTTGAGTCCACTGCCCCCATGGGGCAAGGATTCGGGAGACATCCCCGTGGTGGCATGCAGATCTTTGTGAAGACATTCAAGATTAGATACACCCTTTAGAAGATGATGATCCTTGGCGGGATCCCAGCCAAGGAGGACCACAAGGCCCCCGGCAAGAGCCTTACTGGGGATGACAGAGAGGCGCCACGGCAAGACCCTTGTCGGGGCCCCGGCAAGGCCCTTGCCAAGAACACCCGTAGGGCCACCATCAGGCCCACGCCAGTCAAACCTCCACCGCCGTTCGCATGCAGCTGCCGACCCAACCAGCTGGGCAGGCACCTGCGTGGCGGCATGCGGATCTTCGTGGAGACCCACCACTCCGCCACCTCAGCTGCCTGCCTGCCTACATGGCACCGCGGACGCCGCTGGCCAGGGTGCGTGTCGACACGAGAGGGAGTGGCGACGGACGAGACAGGGCTCTCCCCCGTCCCCGATAAAGCAAGGACATCTGGGCAAGACGCATTAAATGCGCCTTGTCATGTAATGCGAGGGATAACCTCACATCACTGTACCTTTTCCACCTCTTGTGTGCCACCGTGGCAACCCCTTTCCTATAAAAGGAGGCCCGAGGCGACCAGGAGGAGGATTCGGCTTTTTGGAGCTCCCCACGCCCTATAGCTAGCTCAAGAACACAGATATACAATCCACCAAAGCAGGAATGGGGTTTTACGCATCCTCGTGGCCTGAACCTGGATAAACGAACCGTGTGCTATCTGTTTGATCCGCTGTTCTCACGACCCCGCGCCCCGCAACTGTAGTAGGGATTCTTGTGATCCCATAGGTGTCGTTCCCACCGACATCTTTGGCACGCCAGGTAGGGGGCACAGTTGTGAGAATTGGCTTTAGCAGTTAGTTCGACGCTTCTTCATCGTCATGGCGCCCAAGAAGAAGACGATGGTGGCGGTTGGCCTGTCGGAAGCCGGACATCCCGTCCCAACGCGGGCGAGCAGCGGACCGGTCGCAGAAAGGACCCGGGGCGCCATTCGTGAACACCAAGACCGTTCCAGCAGCCGGAGTTTGGGAGGCGGCGATGTTCGTGCACCTGGTAACGGGCCGCACGCCGCCAAATCCAAAGACGGAGCCAGGCCCTCCGCAGGTGGCGCGGGGCCTTCCAAGATCGCTGCCACCCCGCCTGAAGGCGATGCGAGGGCCTCCAAGACTCCGACGCCGGCGCCGATGGCGCGCTCCTCTCAAGCGGCGCGCGACGACCGGCGTAATCACACCGAATACCCCGGGCGTCACCGCGGGAAGAGCCCCGAGCGCCACTCCCGGGAGGTAGAAGACCTGCCCGCTCGCCGAGGCGCTGGTGAAGATGGCATGCGATCGCGGGGTCGTGATAGAGCTCCTTCTGACATGGTCAGAAGTCGAAGCGCGTCGCGATCCGTGCAGGTTTCGCTGCCACCAACGCCAGCAGAAGCCCTGGCGCGCGCAAAGTTGCTCCTCGATTTTCCTCCCACTACGGGGAAACTCGACGAATGGAGAGCCACTATCCGAAGCCTTGTTGCGGTGGCCAACAAAGATGAACCGAGTCCGGTGGAGCCCCCGGGTCGACGCTCCGACGGAGTCCCACGCACCAGTGGCAGGAAAGCTGGCGGTGCCGCGACCATGGTGCACTCGCCTCCTCCTCGCTCGGTACCGCAGACGCCAGCCCGTCATGACGTTACGGGCGACGAAATCTCCATAGCGTCCTTCGACCCATGGACCCACTGTGACCAGCGCCAAGTCCTTCGGGAATGAGAACATGAAGACGCTCGAACCACTATGGAGCATCAGCGTGGAGCGCGCCACCAGTCAGACAGGCGAGCAGGGCCTGCTGTGAACCACCCGGCACCGTAGAGCCCTAGAGGCCTACCTTAGGAGGTAGGCTGTCCGGCTTTTACCCGTGAGCTGCAGCAGTTCTAGTGGCCCACTCACCGCACCTTCAAACCTGACGTGGGCGAAAAGTAAAACAGCAAGACCCACCCGTCTGAGTTCCTCAGCATCTACACCATTGCGATGCAAGCTGCCGGAGCCCGCGACGATAAGGTGCTTGCGAATTACTTTCCGTTGGCTCTTAAACCCAACGCCATGTCATGGTTGATGCACTTGCCGGTAGACTCTATTTCCTCCTGGTCGGATTTGTGCCATGAGTTTGTGGGCGCCTTTACTGGAGGACACCAAGCCCATGGCCAACCGAGCGACCTGCACATCATTCCCTAGAAGGGAGGCGAGAGTCTCCGCAAGTATATATAGAGGTTCAGTCGGATATAGTACAATATCCCTGATGTTCACCCTGCCACCATCATCAGCGCGTTCCATCAGAATGTGCGTAACCACAAGATGCGTGAAGAGCTGGCAATGAACAAGGTGAAAGATGTAGCAGAACTCTATGTTCTTGCTGACAGATGTGCCCGGGCTGAAGAGGGAAGGAAGTACCCCGGCGAAGAGGCCGGCGTGGAAACCGACTCCTCAGATGAAGATACTACCGCCCTGGTGAAGAAGGGCCGGCGCCGCAACATGAAGCGCAAAGGTAAAGCCGTGCTTGCCGTCGAGGGATCTGATGACACCGGCTCCACTAAGAAAACCAAGGCAGATGACCCCGGCAAGGAAATTTCTGGATGTGTCGCCTGCTGGGCCTTGGCGGTTGCCGAGAAGCCAGGAAACTCCGACAAGCGATACTGCAAGATCCATCACACCAAAGGCCATGCTCTCCAAGACTGCCGACAGGTTGAGCTCCTCGCTGGGAAGCAGAGGGCTGAATATGAGAGGCAAGATAAGGAGAAGGGCCAAGACGGTGCTAAGGGGTCCGGCAAGAAGCGTGACGGCCAGGCGGGCCGTCGCCACAAGGATAAACAATAGGAGAGGCCCGCCCAGGGCCGTGACAAAAAGCCAGAAGACGACGATCACGAAGAGGACGACGAATCCGGAGACCAAGAGTTTCAGAAAGCTACAGAGGCCATGTGCGTCAACGGCGGCGCCTCGCTGCATACTTCTCACCGCCAGCTTAAATTGTGGGCGCGAGAGATTACAGCGGCAGAGCCGTCGTTTGATGCCCAAAGGCCGCTGAAGTGGTCCAGCACACCTATCATTTTTGACACTGAGGATCACCCTGATCGCACTACTGCGGTCGGGTGGTTGCCATTGTTGGCTTCACCAACAATACGCAACCTCAAGGTGACAAAGATGCTAGTCGATGGTGGGGCCGGTCTGAACTTGATCTCGCCTGCCGTGATCGTGAAACTGCAGATTCCTGATGGAGACCTCGAAGAGACGGGCACGTTTCAGGGGGTCAACCCGGGAAGAAGCCAACCTAAGGGAAAGTTCACGCTGCCCGTGACTTTTGGAAGCAATCTGAACTACAGGACGGAGAGGATCGTGTTTGATGTTGCCAAGATCCCCTTGCCTTACAACGGGATCCTTGGCCGCCCAGCGCTGGCCAAGTTCATGGCGGCGTCACACTACGCCTACAACACCCTGAAGATGCCAGGACCTGTGACGATCATCACCATCCCCTCCGATAAGAAAGATGCACTCATTTGCGCTGACCAACTATACCAGCAAGCAGTTGCACTAGCTGCCGCCACTAGGGCACTTGCTCCTGCCGCTGGGACCCCGGGAGGGAAGAAGAAGAAGAAGACCGGTGAGTCCTCGGACACCAACTCCGGCAAGCGCACCTCTTCGGAGTGTAGAGCTCCCGTCGAGGACGTGCCAGAGAGCTCCACTGGTGGAAACAAGAAGCCCAGGGCCATACCGCCGGGAACCAAGAAGGTTTCTGTCAATGAGGACGACACGGGAGGAGCTTTCACAATAAGCTCCACCCTTGATGACAAAAAGGAAGACGCGCTCGTCACCTTCCTGCGGGCGAATGTCGATGTGTTTGCATGGCAAGCTTCCGACATCCCCGGCGTTCCCAGGGAGGTGATTGAGTACCACCTTGCTGTCTGTCCTCATGTGCGGCCCGTCAAGCAGAAGGTCAGAAAGCAAGCTTTGGAACGACAAGAGTTCATCACAGAGGAGATCCGGAAACTGGAAGCAGCGGGTTTGGTAAGAGGAGTGCTCCATCCAACGTGGTTGGCCAATCCTGTCGTAGTGCGCAAGACTAATGGGAAGTGGAGGCTATGTATTGATTACACAGATATCAACAAGGCTTGTCCTAAGGACCCCTTCCCGTTGCCGCGCATCGACCAGATTGTTGACTCCACAGCTGGGTGTGATCTGTTGTCATTCCTCGTTGCCTACTCCGGCTACCACCAGATCTTCATGACAAGAGAAGACGTAGAGAAAACAACATTCATCACCCCATGTGGTACGTATTGTTTCATGCAGATGCCTTTCGGGCTGAAGGGTGCTGGTTCGACGTTTGCAAGGGCGGTCCAGATTGGTTCTGAACCCCAGCTCCATAGAAATATGGAAGCTTATATGGATGACATAGTGGTCAAAACCAAGGACAGGGCAACCCTCATACAGGATTTGCAAGAAACATTTGCAAACCTGCGCAAGATCAATCTCAAGCTGAACCCTGAGAAGTGCGTCTTTGGCATCCCGTCCGGCAAGCTTCTCAGGTTCTTTGTATCACAGCGTGGGATAGAGGCCAATCCGCACAAGATCAAAGCTATAGAGCAGATTGAAGCACCCAAGCGAATCAAGGATGTGCGTCGGCTTGCTGGTTGCGTTGCCGCCATGGGCAGATTCATTTCCATGTCTGCCGAGCACGCCCTTCCCTTTTTCAAGATCCTGAAAAAGACGGGCCCGATGGAGTGGACGCCAGAAGCCGAAGCAGCATTGCAAGATTTGAAGAAGTACCTCTCCTCCGCGCCAATACTAGTTGCGCCTAGGCCACAGGAGTCGTTGCTGCTATACCTGGCGGCAACGAACCAGGTTGTCAGCGCCGCACTAGTGGCGCAGAGAGAGGTTGACGACTAGGTAATGGCAGCGACAGAGCCCGACACCACCAATGCAGAGACGACACAGCCAGTTGAAGTGCCGCCAAAGAAGAAAATGATGCAGCACCCGGTCTACTTTGTTAGTTCCCTCCTGCAGGGAGCTAGATCAAGGTACTCTGGCGTGCAGAAACTACTCTTCAGCTTTCTTATGGCCTCGAGGAAGCTGCGTCACTACTTCCAGGCACACGAGATCACTGTCGTCACTCGCCTCCCTCTGCAACGGATATTGCACAATCCAGATGCAACGGGAAGAATTGTGGAATGGGCACTGGAGCTGTCCAACTTTGGCCTCAAGTTTGAAAGTACTTCGACGATTCAGAGCCTAGTCCTGGCGGAGTTCATTGCAGAGTGGACCGCAACGCCTGACAAAGAAGCCCAAGAGACTGCTCTCCCCGTTAAGGAGGCAAGTTGTAGTTGGATCATGTACTTTGATGGAGCTTTCTCCTTACACGGCACCGGGGCTGGCGTACTGCTTGTTGCGCCCACCGGAGAGCCCCAGGGAGGTGTCAACAAACAATGCGGCAGAGTATGAAGGGCTTCTTGTCGGTCTTAGGATCACGGTGGACCTCGGAATCAAGAAGCTCATCGTCAGGGGCGACTCGCAGCTCGTCGTCAAGCAAGTCAACAAGGACTACCAGAACCCGTTGTTGAAGGCCTACGTCGATGAAGTGAGAAAGCTGGAAGAGCATTTCGGCGGTATACATGCTGAATACGTTCCCCGAGTGGAGAACGATATCGCCGATTACCTGTCAAAACGCGCTGCCCTCAAGCTACCTGTCGAACCAGGTACCTTTGTGCTCCAGCTAACTCAACCATCCATTGATCCATCAACAGAGCAGAACAAGAGGAGGAAATCAGGACTCGGCAAGTACTTTCCCGCCGATCTCCCAGGAGCCGCCGGCAAGGATGTTGGCCGGGAACACTGAACCCGCCACGGGACGGCTAGCTCCGGCGGAGCGTCAAGCTCTTGCCGTCGAGACAACTGCTCCCATAGTGGAGGAAATGCTTTAGTCCTCACCGTCGAGCCCCAGGCTCCAGCGTGGGCATAGCATACCGTCCGATTCCTCCAAACAGGGGAACTTCCTGAAGAGCAGGAAGAAGCGGAAAAAATAGCCCGTCGCTCTACCATGTACCAGTTTGTCGATGACGTCCTATACAGAAAGAGGCCGAACGGTGTGAAATTGAAGTGTATCCCTCGGGAGGAAGGACTGGAGCTGTTGGCGGAGATACACGGAGGCATATGTGGATCCCACATCGGGTCAAGGGCCCTTGCCGGAAAGGCATTTCGGCAAGGCTTCTTCTGGCCCATCGCCCTCTAGGATGCGACGACACTAGTCACCAGGTGTGAAGCGTGTCAGTTCCATTCAAAGAAGCTTCATCAGCCAGCTCAAGCCCTTCAAACCATTCCTCTCTCCTAGCCCTTCTCAGTCTGGGGGCTCGACATACTGGGCCCTTTCCCCCGCACTGTCGGGGGCTTTGAGTACTTGTACGTTGCAATCGACAAGTTCACAAAGTGGCCGGAGGTGGAGGCAGTGAGGAAGGTCACAGCTCAGTCAGCCGTCAAGTTCTTCAAGGGACTAGTGTGCCGTTTTGGTGTACCCAACAGGGTCATCACCGACAACGGCACACAGTTCACAAGCCGCACCTTCATGCAATATATCAAAGACCTCGGCAGCAAAGTCTGTTTCGCTTCCGTTGCTCACCCACGAAGCAATGGTCAAGCTGAGAGGGCAAACACTGAAGTACTGCGAGGCTTAAGGACCAAGACCTTTGACAGGCTGCACAAGAGTGGAAGGCGCTGGATTGATGAGTTGCTGACGGTTCTTTGGTCGATCAGGACGACGCCAAATCGAGCCACCGGCCAGACACCCTTTGCCCTAGTATACGGGGCAGAAGCAGTTCTCCCCACTGAACTCATATACAGCTCACCTCGAGTGCTCGCTTATGATGAGCTTGAGCAAGAGCAACTGCGGCAAGATGACGCAATGCTCCTTGAGGAAGATTGTCTACGGGTGGCTGTGAGAGCAGCATGCTACCAGCAAGCCTTGCGCCGCTACCATAGCCGCAAGGTTCATGCCCGAAGCCTTGAGGAAGGCGACCTTGTCCTTCTGCGCGTTCAATCGGCCAAGAATTCCAACAAGTTGACGCCAAAGTGGGAAGGCCCTTATCGCGTAATACGAGTCACCAGGCCCGGCGCAGTCCGCCTGGAGACCGAAGATGCCGTTCCGGTGAGTAACTCCTGGAACATTGAGCATCTTCACAAGTTTTACACGTGAGGCGCGGCTTGCCGGGCCCCCTGGCAAGCCACCTTTTGTACAAGCATTGCCGATGATGCATGTAACCCTTTGTACAAAGCCAGGCGCAGACCCTAAGCACAAATAAATGAAGCGCTGGCGCCCTAAGTTATAGCATCTATGCTAGGTCGAGTCTCGTCCTTGGTTAGGGTTGATAGTGCTTAGCGGCGACTAACCCCTAGCTTAGAGGTCGAGTGTGCATCTCTTTGCCGTTCTTTCGTCTTCTTTGGTTCGCAGGACTCACAGATATCCTTGCCGGATCACTTGAGGACGAAAAAGAGAAGACGGACAGACCAGCATCTAGACCCCGGCGAGCCAGTATTGCCGGGGGCTGCAAGACCAAAGATTCACCCACGGCAAACCAGAGTTGCCAGGGGCTATAGCTTCAGATAAGTTCTTCATCCATTATCATGCATTCCCTTATGGACTGAGGTATGTGATACCTCGTTTTTTCCTAAAGCTACCGTGCTCCCCTAACTCTAGGCCCTAGGACTCGTTGCTGGGGCCAGGTTTGGTCGTAGTCGC
Organism: Triticum urartu; assembly: GCF_003073215.2. Classification (NCBI taxonomy): domain Eukaryota; kingdom Viridiplantae; phylum Streptophyta; class Magnoliopsida; order Poales; family Poaceae; genus Triticum; species Triticum urartu. Next base: position 329,410,163 of record NC_053025.1, read on the forward strand.
GGCAGCGAGAGGATGAAACAAGGAGCCAGAACTGGCCTCATCCCTGCCTCCGCCAAAGGCGTGAGGAAGGTCGGGCGAAGTGGGGAGATGACAAGGCCTGTTCTCGGGCAAGGAAATGTTTATCTTGAAGATATCAAGGATTTACTCCTTGTCGTGGGTTCCACCCGCAAACAAATGACCCGGCAAGCATCCCTTTTTCATTAAAAACATTCCAGTCGAGTACAGTCCATAGGGAATGAAAAACATGAATGATGGGATTACAAGTTTTAAATTCAACAAAGGCCCGAAGGCTTACAAACTAAAAAGAGATAAGGTGCCTGTAATCCCTTTCTTGTCCCTCTCCTCATGAGGCAGGTCAAGGAGGCGAAAGAGACAAAAGGAGCACCTAGGCGAGCTATGGGTGGCAGAAGACACCAAGAGAACATCTTGGTGGCCGTCCAAAGGCTGGATGGTGATGGCGGCGCCGGAAGCAGAGCTCGAAGACGAGGCGGCAGGACGTCAGCATGCGTCGAAGGCGTCGGTGCCCGCGTACTCTGACTTGACGGCCTTGCCGCCCACCCTCTTCCTCTTCCACAGCCTCCCAACGCCAGCCGCCCAAGGAGACGACCCCGAGAAGTTCAGGGAGCCGGCGACGCGGATGATGGGGTCGCTGGTGCCGCACGGAGCGGCACCCGACACCTAATTGGACCCGTCATCCTGCCACCTACTACCCTCGTCGTCGCTGCCGTTGTCCTCCTCGTCACTCCTGCCCGAGGAGGCGTCTTCACTATCAGAAGAGCTCTCCACGCAGCACCTTGCACGGGTCCCAAAGCACCCGAAGACCTTGACGGAGAGAAGGCCACCCTCCATCAGCTTAAAAAGGAGAGTGAGCCCCTCCATCAAGCGGTGGATGTGGGCAAACGTCTTCCATCCCCGATGGAGATACATCACGTGAGGGGTGGGGAAGTCGATGCGGGCCTGCGTGCCACCGATCCCGCAGCCCCTCATGTGCAGCCACAACGACTCCGGCGGATCCATCTCCATCTCCCGCGCGAATGGAGTCGGGAGACGAAGACGACGGCGAGGCGCCCGGCGCAGCCTGACGAAGAACTCGCAAGGGTCATCCCCAACGTGGCCCTCCATGGGGGGAGGAACTGCTGGCGGAGGCGAGGCCGGCGCGCCGCCCCGTCCTCCTCTTCCCCGAGCACCTCAGCCTCGCCCCCTCCCCCTTCCCCTCGCGGCTGGCTCTGCCACCGCGGGTGCAGGATAAGGTGGGACGCGTTGTCGAGCGGCGGCCCTCGCCGCCACCGCTGAAGGACCAGGATTCCCTCTCTCGATGGCGGATGGAAGAGGGGAGCAGAAGCTGAAGGAAGGAGGAGATGAAGGAATGCGGGACGCCATCCCCCCCTCCCGCTCTTTATAAATGAACGGGGTGGGGCCTCGGCCGCCCCGCTTAGCCAATCAAGACGCGGAAGGCGCAGGGAACTAGGACCGACCCGCCGCCCCAGCCCGCGGCAGCCCGGTTTCCCGCCTCCACCGTTCGCCACCCCAAGCGCATGAGAGCCACGTGGCAGGCGTGCAGGACCGAGGCGACGGGTGAGGCGACCTCTCCCCACCCCGTGATCGTAGGGAGTGGACGCCTTGAAGACCATGCCTCGGCCCCGTTCAATAAATGGGCCGCGCCACCACGCCTCCCTCCGTTTATGGGGAGGGCGCGAACCGTCCCCTTTAGTACGACGTGACGCATGCATGTAGAGATCAGCCCCACGCATGCCGCCCACGTCACACACGCCTCCCCACGCCGCGCCACGCGCAGGAAGCATGGGAAGCACAGCGCACAAAGAAACTTACCACGGTAAAAACTGCCCCGCCTGCCCGCGCACCGTTTTTGGGCCTAGCCCAACGACGCGATTACGCTTACGTGTGGCAGGCCCGGGGGCTCCTGTCGGTGCACAAAAGGAGGGGTACACTTTTTGTACCCCTATAACTGTGCACGGGCAGTCTAAACCACGGGCACCACCACACTGCGCAAGGCAAGGGAGGTGAGCCAAGGAAGGGCAAAAGCTCAGGAGAATCAGAACGACGCCATGACCAAGCCCACAAAGAGCAAAGGAGACGAAGCGGACTCCCCCCGGCAAGATCCTTGCCGGGAGGCGGTTTTAGCAAACCCGGCAAGACCCTTGCCGTGGCAGCTCGCCCCACACCTACGGAGTAAGTCACCCTTGAGTCCCCTGCCCCCATGGGGCAAGGATTCGGGAGACATCCCCGTGGTGGCATGCAAATCTTTGTGATGACATTCAAGATCAGATACACCCTTTAGAAGATGATGATCCTTGGCGGGATCTCAGCCAAGGAGGACCACAAGGCCCCTGGCAAGAGCCTTACCGGGGATGACAGCAGGCGCCACGGCAAGACCCTTGCCGGGGCCCCGGCAAGGCCCTTGCCAAGAACACCCATAGGGCCACCATTAGGCCCACGCCAGTCAAACCTCCACCACCGTTCGCATGCAGCTGCCGCCCCAACCAGCTGGGCAGGCACCTGCATGGCGGCATGCGGATCTTTGTGGAGACCCACCACTGCGCCACCTCAGCTGCCTGCCTGCCTACATGGCATCGCGGGCGCCGCTGGCCAGGGCGCGTGTCGACACGAGATGGAGCGGTGACGGACGAGACAGGGCTCTCCCCCATCCCCGATAAAGCAAGGACACCTGGGCAAGACGCATTAAATGCGCCTTGTCATGTAATGCGAGGGATAACCTCACATCACTGTACCTTTTCCACCTCCTGCGTGCCACTGTGGCAATCCCTTTCCTATAAAAGGAGGCCCGAGGCGACCAGGAGAAGGATTCGACTTTGTGGAGCTCCCCACGCCCCATAGCTAGCTCAAGAACACATATATACAATCCACCAAAGCAGGAGTAGGGTTTTACGCATCCTCGCGGCCCGAACCTGGATAAACAAACCGTGTGCTATCTGTTTGATCTGCTCTTCTCACGACCTCGCGCCCCGCAACCATAGTAGGGATTCTTGTGACCCCATAGGTGTCATTCCCACCGACACCATGACTCTCATCGATGGTGGTGCGAGGCTCAGTGTTCTTTCCATCGAGACATTCGACCGCCTGCAAGTGCCATATGATCAGCTACAGCCTACCAAGCCCTTCTCAGGAGTGACCGATGGCTCCACCACCCCGATAGGGCAGATCCGCCTCCCTGTCACCTTCGGCCAGCACGACAACTACCACACCGAGCTCATCGACTTCGATGTTGCTCACATTCGCCTACCGTAAAACGCCATCCTTGGATATCCAGCCCTGGCCATGTTCATGGCAGTGACCCACCACGGCAACAACGTCTTCAAGATGCCAGGGAACCGCGACATCATCATGCTCCCTGTGTGGAGAAGGATGCTGTGTGCTCTCTCGAGCGTGCCTACCAGGCTACAGCAGTTGATGACCCATCTATACTCCTGAGGCTATCCCAAAGAAGAAGAAGAAGCTGCTCCGCCGAGAGCCTTAGGAGAGCGGGAGTCTCTAGCAACACCACCACAGGATCTGCGCCCGCGGATGGGGCTCCTCCCTCTCGCATATAGGAAGGCGCACCCGGCGCCCTCCTCAGGCTAGGCTTGGGCGCTATCTTCAAGAGGGCATGTGACTTAGCCAACGTCACGAGGGAGGCGCTCGGGCACCACATGGAGGCATGCTTCATCGCACACTTCCCTCACAAGGGCACAAGGAACAGGGTGCCAGGTGCATAGGAGTTCATCACAAACACGACCGAGGAGATTCAAGAGGCGAGAGGCATGTGTGGCGACCATCGCCTACTACCTGGCACTGCTCCTTATCCTGGCGAGGACAACGAGTTGCGCGTCTGCGTCAACATCCCAAGGCTCAACAGAGCCGCATCCTAGGACCGCTTCTCGCCTTCACGTGCTGGTCGATGTGAGGGCCCACCTCACAGCTACGTTTGCATGCCTTTTGGCTTCTCGAACGCGGCTATCGCCTTCCAGCGTCGCCTACGAAGCATCATTGATGCTTAGGAGGCCAGGCACCACGCGGTCCTGGCGGAGGTGGCGACGATTCTCCGCGAGCCTCCCGAGCGTCCAGAGCATCTCGAGGTTCAGAGCCCCGGCGGCTGGTGAGGAGCAACTTGGTCAGCGAGCATCTTCAGCTACTTCAACATCTCTTCAACAACGGTGCGAGGTGACTTTTTCCAGTTTATTCAGTTGGGGGCGCCCCTCGGGCTGCATTATCCCCAGGTCACATGGGCCTGTCCCTGCGACACGTATCCTTTTGCATCTTTGATTTACCTTGTTGGGGGCGCCCCTTGGGCTGCATCATCCCAGGGCTGCGTGGGTCCGTCCCTGCAGCATGTATCGTTCTTATATATATCTGGACTAGCTTTACCTCCTTCCATGAGTTACTTTAAGATTATTACATGCATGTCCAGTACTTTGATACCATGAATGTCGTACGCAATTGCAAACCCACCCACGACCGCCTCATGATTAAGGACTGGCATGGCATCTGTGCTCGGGTCTGTCCCTGTAGTGTCGCTAAACCCAAGAGGCTGAGCTCTGGCTCACGGGCCAGCTCCTGTGTACGTCACTTCCCATGGCCCTTGGTGCCTCATTATCGCATGATCTAATCGCGGGCGGACGAGCCAGGGCGCGCGACCCGGTGCCTCGCCACCACGGGAGCCGCGCTCTCGGTGCACAAAACCCTGGGTTTGTTGCCCAGACTGTGCATAGGCACGAGATCAAGATTGAAGCACCAACCCAAGTCAGTGATTGAAGGACCAAGAGATTTGAAGAGCCAACTTATAACCCAGAAAGACCAAGATCGAGTCAGAAGAGCAAGATATCTGCAAGAGAAGGGCCTCCCTTGCTAGGCAGGCGAGCCCAACAAGGTGTAAGGCCACCGCAAGAAGCAAGCAACCAAGGCACCCCAGCAAGGTCTACCGGGGCTTGCGCTGTCAGGACCACCCCACCAACCACTCAAGCACGACCCACGTCGTCAATCAGTGCGGTGTCAAGCCACAAGATGGTTAAGTGGCAGCCGTTCACCACATGGCAGCCATTTCCTACAGAAGAAGTCTACAGATGACACCCGTCATGCGACGTGTCAAGGAAATAGGTGCGAAACTGGCAAGATAACCTGGTAGGCCTTGCGAGGTGACCAGTGATGTGACACTTAGCGGCGCATTTAATGCACCCTATCAGCCTGCGGAGTTAGGTATGATAGCACTGTTTGCTATCATATCAGTGGATAATGACCACTTTGCCACTGTGGTGACCCCTTGATCTATAAAAGGAGGCCCATGGCACTCGTAAGTGGGGTTAGAAGGTTGGATAGTTGATACACCCAAGGCACCATGCACGGGTAGTAGCTGCAGCCCTTAGGCAAACCCTGACGGGCAAGTGTACTAGGCACCACCACATTCATTCTACCATCAATCCACCAAAGCAGGATTAGGGTCTCATGCCTTCTAGCGTCCCGAACCTGGGTAAATCGCTTGTGTTCCGTCCGTCACGCTGCTGTATGCTGGTCTGCTCCTCGTGCAATGTGTCGTACCCCTGCCGAACCAGCAAGGGGCCACCCGGTCCCATTGGTGGCTATGGATATTCCACGACATCTTTGGCGCGCCAGGTAGGGGAGCGCTTATGCGAACCTGAAAGTGTACGCAGCACGTCATCTTCATCCTCGACAGCGCCATTGACCATGGCACCCAAGAAGAAATCTGGTACCTCGGCCCATCCATCCACCTCGAAGGCTCCGCCGCCCGGGGCCTCAAATGCCATGGGGGACACAGAGGCACGTGAGGACGTGGACGCTGCTGGGGGCATCATTGGAGTAGGTGGGACCATTAGCACCTCCCCCGTGGCCGACACGGGGGCCGGAGCTACCGGAGGAGAACAACATCAGCAGCGTCTCGATGCTTAAGCTCTACAAGGTGCAGGTGAGGGGGACACTCTGTCCGCGCCCCCTCCTCTTGCCGACGTGCACATCCAAAACAATGGCGCTCGGTCCGGGGCTAGCCATCGCGCTCTGGTCTGCCCCACCACGGTAGAGGCTGCAGCGCATGCGCCTCCTCCTGGACGAGCCAACCAGGCCACTGCACTCAATGGAGCACCCGATCTTCGAGTACCACTGCCGCGCGACCTCGCTGCCCCGGTGATCATCCTACAGCGGCATGGGAGCGACGCCGCGGCTGCCGTGGCACCATCCGGAGCCAAGCGACAGTGTGGTCGATGTCGTTGACATCCATGCCAAGCACGGCCACGAAGGCTATGGCGCGAGCTCAGTTATTATTGAGGTTCTCGCCAGCAGCCGAGAAGATGGATGAGTGGCTTGTCACCATCCAAAGCCTACTCGGTTTTGTCGAAGCTGGGGGCTCACGACAAGCTTGCCCACTGCGACCCCCCCCCAAGCGAAAGCCACCGCCCGCACCACTACCCGTACGGAGGGGGCCATCCCCACTATTCAGTCCCACCAAAGCAACCAGTGAGGGCGCAGCAAAATCAGGACCCCAATGACGTCTCGATGGCCTATTCTGACCGTCGAGCATGTCTAGGCCAACATAGAATTATGGAAGACAGGCAACGGTGAGATGCACGCATCGTCGCCGAACGGCGCCGCAATGACCCCCGCCAGATCGACAGGTGTGACGGCCTCATAGTCGATGAGCCTACGCTCGATGTTGGCAGGTGCCTACCTTTCGAGGTTGGCTACCCTACCTTTACACAAGAGCTCTGGCAAGTACGTTGGCCGTCCGTTCACACGTTCAAGCCAGAGATACCTGAGAAGTACGACGGGAGGCTGAACCCGGCAGAGTTTCTAAGCATCTACACCATCGCTATTCAGGCTGCCGGGGGAAGAGATGAGAAGGTGTTCGCCAACTACTTCCCTTTGGCCCTCAAGTCCAATGCGAGGTCTTGGCTGATGCACCTACCAGAGAACTCCATTTCGTCATGGGCAGACCTATGCCATGAGTTTATCGGTGCCTTCACTCGGGGCTACCAAGAGTCCGGCAGGCCCAGCTACCTGGAACTTCTCCAGCTGAAGGGAGTAGAAACCTCTGTTAGTATTTGCAGAGATTCTGTAAAGTTCATAGAAGTATTCCAAATATCCATACGACAACCATTATTGCAGCTTTCTAGTCCAATGTGTGCAACCGCCACATTTGTTCCCATACGAAAATCGTTTACGGGTCCCCTCGAGTGCTTGCCTATGATGAAGTAGCGCAAGATCAACACCAGAGTGATGACATTGTGCTACTCAAGGAGAACTGTCTCCTGGCTGCTACGCGTGTTGCACGCTACCAGCAAGCGCTGGGTCGCTATCATAGCCTCAGGGTTCATGCCCGGTGTTTTGAGGATGGTGACTATGTCTTTAGGCGCGTTTAGTCCGCCAAGGGTACAAACAAGCTATCACCAAAGTGGGAAGGCCCTTACCGGGTGGTATGAGTCATCAGACCTGGTGTAGTCCATCTGGAGACCAGAGATGGCACACAGTTGCAAAACTCATGGAATATTGAGCATCTCCGTAAGTACTACCCGTAAGGTGCGAGGCTGCCGGGCACTGTCCGGCAGCCACCCTTTGGAACAGGCCTTGCCTTAGTTGCATGTAACCCCTTGTACAAAGCCGGGGCAATGACCCCATGCAAGATAAAATAAAGAAGCGTAGTGGGGGGCCTCGATCAAGATCGCATGCATGCACAAGCACACCCAGATAACTGCATAAGCATTTCATGAGCATTTGCATATGCATATAGATAGGATTGCATCCTGCATTCATTATCATCTCCATGGAGTTGCAGGTTCTTCCCGTTCACTTGACCCCGACAAGGGACGAGAAGATTGCACGGCATAGCGATCCCCGGCAAGCCAAACAGATAAGATTACCTCTTGTCCATTAGTGTTCTGTAAGCTATAAATTCTGCACGGAGAAACCTCGCCGCTCTCTTGGAAGCAGGGTGCTCCCATCCAGGGTAATCCACAAGTTGTAGCTTACAAAACACTAATGGACAATAGGTAAAAACTTATCTGTTTGGCTTGCTGGGGATCACTGTGCCGTAAAATCTTCTCGTCCCTTGTCGGAGTCAAGTTCATGGAAAGAACCACAAACTCCATGTAGATGAGAATGAATGTAGGATGCAATCAGACGGACTGTGCCAGGTCTGGTGACTCCTACCACCCGGTAAGGGCCTTCCCACGTCGGGGACAGCTTCTTTGTACCCTTGGTGGACTGAAAGTACCTAAGGACAAGGTCATCTTCCTCAAAACACCGGGCATGAACCATGCAGCTATGATAGCGACGTAGGGCTTGCTGGTAGCATGCAGCACGTGTAGCAGCCCGGAGACGGTTCTCCTCGAGTAGCACAGTGTCGTCATGCCGATGATCATCCCACAACAACATGGGTGTGGCGCCGCCGCTAATGCCGCTACCGCCGCTGGCACCGTCCGGAGCCACGTAACGGTGTGGTCGACGTCATCGACATCCATGCCAAGCACGGCCACGGAGGGTATGGCGCGAGCTCACCTATTACTGAGGTTCCTGCCAGCAGCCGCGTAGATGGATGAGTGGCGTGCCACTATCCAAAGCCTTCTCGGTTTCACCGAAGCTGGGGGCTCACAATGAGCTTGCCCACCGCAACCTCGCCAAGCGACAGACACCACCCACACTGTTGGCCGTATGGAGGGGGTCATCCCCATGGTTCAGTCCCCACCATGGCAACCGGCGAGGGCACAATAGAATCAGGACCCCGAGGACGTCTCGATGGCCTCTTCTGACCCTCGAGCACGTCCAGGCCAACATCTAACCCTGGAAGACAGGCAGCGGGGAGACGCGTGCACACTAGTGCGCGTTGTCCTAAACAAATGGTTTTAACCCCTTTCCGTGATGACATTTGGAACCATCGCCAAGTGAGTGTGGGCGATAGGGGGGTCCTTCCCACACACCCAGAAATCATCGAGGGTAGGCCCTCCTGGGACACAGGCTGGGGCTGTGTACGATCGGGCAATGCATCGAAACCCAATCATTTCCGTAGGTATGTACATACCACATGGTAATCCGAGAAAATCATTTCCGTAGGTATGTACATACCACATGGTAATCCGAGAAAATCCTTTCCATAGGTATGTACATCCCACACGGTGTATCCCAGAAAACATTTCTGTTCGTATGTATATCACACATAGTCAATCCAAGGAAATACGTTTCCATTCTTATGTACATCCCACACAGTCAATCCAGGGAAAACGTTTCCGTTCGTACGTACATCCCACACAGTTTTATTTGTAGGCTTGTGTGTGAATGGTGTAACTAACACACACAGTCTGCCTTGGTTAACTGTTTGCTTTTATCAACTATATGTCACGCAATTTGATGAAGAAAATTGTGTGGCATTGGGCTATCCATTGCAAGCGCTTTTACTGCTCGAACCGTTTGCAAAGGTCCATGACACATTTAGCAGGTTTATTAGTTTACAATTAATAATTCCAGTATTACGCAAATTCACATTTTATATCAAACAGCTCTTTGCCAATTTCATATCGGGCATATAAATATATTATAACATCACAGTACGGTAGCTACATGAAAATAGCACGGTACAACATATAGCTAGTTCAACTTCATAAGAACAATATGTTCATTTCCCTAATCGAGATCATCCAGGATCGTCTTATCCACCTCTGCTTTCAGTTCAGTACGAACATGTTTTGCACGGGCCAACTAGGAAAGTGCCTCCTCCTTCGCCAACACCATCTTAGCAAAGTCAGATTTAAAAAATCTGAGCTCATTCTCCACCTTCAAATTTTTATCATGCATATTCAAATATTCTTTAGTGTTGACAACAGTTTCCCTAAGCCTACGTCTGTTCTCTTCCTCAAACATGCTCCATAGCTTCGCTAGGCACATCTTTAAATACTGTGGCCACTCTTTATCAACCCACTCCAAGTAAGAACACTTCAGTTCATCCTATAATATTTAAAACAAGATCAGTATCAATTGTAGGGGAAATGGGATTATAGCAACATAGAAAATCACCAATGCTTATTTTCAAAAACTGAAGAAACTTGTTAATTATGACATATCTTCTAAAAAAGATCAATGTGCAAATGAAATAATTGGTACTGAGACAACAACCAAATTTTGCAACATCAGAAGCTATAATTAACTACAACGATGCTAAAAGTTCTTACTCATGTACAACAAATAACAAATTGAACATTTTATGAGGAAGGTAAATATAACTGCAACAACATAGCGACAGTGTTTGGATGCCAGCAGATTGATACTAAGAGGTGTATACATGCACAAATTTAGTAACATAGAACTAATAGCACTAAGTCCATCAACTATGTATGCCAAAACTGGGGTACAGACAACTGTTGCTACATCCACTATAGATCTTCATCCACCCCGCTCCATTCGTTGCCACTGATTGTCATAGGGAGCTACGAGAGGAAGAAATGACTCAAATCGACTACCGGGTAAAAATCCTTCATTCGATGTCATATACTGAGAGAGAGAGAAGAGAGAGGCATACCCGGGTTGTGAAGGAGTCGTCGCCGGAGGAGGAACCGCTGGAGAGGTCTTTTAAGAAGACCATGGTGAACCCAGCGGTAGGATGCGAGACTGCAAGAGCGAGGAAGCGGCTATAGCTTTGCAAGAAAGGAAGGAAGGAGGAAACAGGGGAAATGTGACTTGTGGTCGGGGATAAAAGGGGGTTGGGAAGGGGGGAAGGGGAGGGGGTAGATATCTTGGCGGTAGGCCAAAATTTTAGAAATGTGGAGGGAAACTTTGTGTGCGGTGTCGCCGGACCTTTCACATTGAACGATTGTGTGCATCGCAAATGATTCTTCTGCTTTACGCGCATGGGATGAGTTTAATAATTCAAATTTTGTGGAAATTTCCCCGGGTACATCATTGCATAATTTAACATCGCTTGCTAATTTGGGAACACAAAAAAGCGTACAGCAGACAGACCACACTTACTAAATCAAGCAATTTCAGTAATTAAACAGAGCCACTTGACCTAAACATTGCTCTAACAAAAGACCAGCATTAAAAACAAAGCCTAAGTATGCATAATTTTAACAAATCCGCCACCGAGCCGTCCTATGCATCGCCGTTGTGAGATGAGACATCGATCACTTGTCCTCGCGACATGCCGCCGTGGGTGGACTCCGCGTCCCCCCTACTAAAGTCGACCGCGTCCTCGTCCTCGTCCTCGTCCTCGTCATCGTCCTCGGCGCCGCCCTCAAGGTTGTTGTACTTGTAGTAGTGGCTGCACCATAGCTCATGTTGGTACTCCACTGCCAATTCCTTGACGGATAAACTCTTCTGCACCTCGACCTCGGCCACGCGCAACTCCTCCTCCTGGCGCTCCTCGATCTCCGCCACCTCCTACATCTCCAGCTCCCGCTCGGTGACCTCATGAGGAAGCAGGTGCTCCATGGCCACCGCCGCCTTTTCAAACGTGGGTTGCATGCTGGAGTCCAAGGTGCCCTGGAATATCTTGGCGTGCGTTGTAACACCCACATTGCAGCTATATCTCTCACGTGTCGGGGCATGACTTAGAGGCATAGACGCATGGTAGGTTTGTCACAAGAGGGGTAATCAGAGCCATTCCCGACTTAGAAGCCCCCTGCTTGATTGAATCGCTGACGTTGTTGAGTTTAGAACAAAATGTTTTGAGTCTTAGGATTATATATATCGGAGAGTAGGATTCTTTTTACTCCCCAGTCCCTTCGTCCCTCTAGTGAGGCCTCCTGACGTAGAAGTTTTGACTCTCATCTCCTCAAATTTCATGAATTTTTTTTAGGACCACGCGGGTATCTTGGAATCATTCTGATAGTCTTGTGACGAGAACATTGTTCTTGGTGCCTCCTGACATTTAGGGGTTGTGGCAGTGTCCCATGGGAGTTGAGCTCCGAGGTGTTGTCGTCACAATTTAATCGTTGTAGTTCTGGAATACCTGAATTCACTGACATCGAAAATCTCTTTTCTGCAGTTGTTGGTGAGATAACCTCGACGCCACCTAGTACTGGGGCGGGAGTTCGGGAGTATTTCCATAACTCATATAACGGATGCTTTTAGAAGGTTGAGGTACACGATTTCCGAAGGTTTCTTGGTTATGGGTTGAAGGATGGATACAGCTGGATGTAGGAATTGTTAGTTTGGGCGAGATATTATGCTTCCCCTGTATCCCCAACACCTGATTTCATAATCAGAAAGTTTAGGGAGTTTATAAGTGGGAATTCAAGTATCACATAGGATATCCTTCCAACAAACACATGATATGATATGGGGTCTATCATATGTTTATTTCCGGCTTATTCTGCAAGCTAATCCTTTGTCTTGTTTTGAGTTGAGGTATTCTAGTTGCTTCGAAGTCAAGTGTTGATTCCATACCTTTCCTAAGCGGCGTTCTCATACACCTTTGTGAATACCAATCCTTCATGATAATCGAGATTGTCATGTCAATCCTTTTCAGCCGGCGTGTTTCTCTTCAAGTGGATCCAATCATTTCAACATCCGCAAGATCACCTCTCGGTTTTTCCCAATGTTGTTCATTTCATCTGTCCCCAAGTTGCCTTTGTTTTCCAACCCACCCACCCCTTTTTCTTCAAGGACTTAGATTTCTTATTCAAGTATCCTTTTATTGATGGGAAGTATCTCCATTCTTTTTCGTCAATGTTCTTACCCAGTGTTTCCTATGAAGATACTAACGGAGATTCAAGTTCATCATTCTTCGTTGTCTTTCTTCTCTGGTGGATTCTATTCAAGCTTTATCGATCATATCCTTTCCTCGTTTCAAATGTTTTCTCATGCCGGTGCACCTCTTAATCATACACTTCTCGTTATTCAATTGTTCCGACGTGCTAAAGATATCTCAGCAGATTCGTGTTTTCACTCTTAATCCGTTCAACATATCTTGAGGTTGTTATCTCATTCAAGCCATTAATTCAGAACGGCCCAATGTATCTTTTAAATCGTTCAACGGCGTTTCCCTTGAGTGGGCCCTAACCCACAGGTCTTTCCCAAGATCTTACCTGACTCTTCTAATTTTCCTAGAGCTATCCTCAAATTCTTTCAAAGTTTGACGTAAGAATGAATTATCATCAGTCATATGTCTTCCTCCGAGATCTTTCAAATTCTTTTCATCGTTGGCTCATCTTCTTCATTTTTCATTCTCCCGGAGTATGTCAATAATTCGTGGTGGTGTTTCTCATCGTCATTCTCAACAATTGAAGACCGAACAAGAGTGTTTCCTCTAAATCTTGTTTGTTATCTTGAAGATTCATGGTTCTAGCTTCATGCCATCCTCATAATTGTTTTAGATTGTGAGAATTTTGTTCACCCATTTGGAGTAATTCAGGAGTTTTTTAGTCTGATTCTTTGGAGCCCACCATCTCAGAATTATTCATTCCAACTTTCAGCTCTCATTCTCAAAATCTTACCGGCGATTTGCTCAAGTATTCGTTAATCGGTTCAAGATCTCTTCTTTATCTTGTATCTAAATTCCCATAAGTATCACCTTTCGTTTTCCAATTCTTCCCGGTGAATTGTGCCTTTGCTACTTTCATTTTCAATTCTTACGATGGTTCGTTCAAGATTTCTCTTCCTTCATTATCATATCAATTCATTCATTCTTTCCAAATCCTACCAGTGGTTCGTTGAAGACCTTCCCAAGTTTGCGCTATCTCTCTCTTAATACTTTCTACGAGAATAAGTAGGATGCCAAATCCGTTGCTTGTCATCAAATTAAGTTGACGAAGGATAAACATACAGTAAATTGTATTCTTGTTTCCTTGAGGTGATTCAATTCTTTTCTTCCCGAGTTTGTTCATGATATCAATTTGTCGGTGCTAAGTTGTTCATCTTTTGTTTCCGGAGCTCCAAGCTATTTCAATTATATCATTTCGAAGCTCCATCTAAATCATTGCAAGGCGTCACCTTGTGTTTTCAACTTCTCTTTCTTTTTTATCATTCTTCTATTACCGGTGTTCTTCATGGAGGCTCAACATGGTGGTCCGTCAAGGTTTTCTTTCATTCTCGATTTGTTCTTCAAGATTTCTATCGGAGTTATGATACGCCAAGCTATACTCTAAAATAAACATGGTGCTCAACAAATGTTTTGTTTTGATGAGTTCAAGCATTCTTTATCTTGCATTTTGAAGTGCAATTCTTTCAACCTTATCATTTGAGGTGGTGTTATGTCACTCTTGATAATTTCCCTTCGGGTTTCATGATTCACAAGTTTTCAAAGAGTGACATATTCAAATCCATCATTTTCTCTTTGCTCAAGTGATCTTTTCAACCAATCAATCCTTTTTGGTGGAGTTATCTTGGGTTAGTTTTCACCTAAAGCCTTCCCTAAGGAATGTTGCTTATTGTGGTGTCTATCAATGATCCAAGTTTTTCTCCTATCCTCTCGGCGAAAGGAGTTGTCATCTCCTTGTTGACCTCAATCCAATCTACTGTTTCCGTTAGTGGCAGAATTTCACCTCATAATTTTGAGACATTTTCCATAAGCCCACAACAAGCTTGTTCCTTTCGTATTGATTTCCCAACAACTCCGTCCAATTCTATATGGCAGAATTTCACCTCATAATTTTGAGACATTTTCAAATTCATTCAAGGTATAACATGTTGTTTTCTTCCTCATTACTTTCAATCCGTTCTTTCTTTTGTTCCGGAGGCATTGTGATGTTGCACGCTACGACCCATCATCCCATTTTTGGCAAAGATCATGTTCTTGCCTTTGCTTATCCATTCAACCGGAGTGTCATGCCCTCTTTTCAAGTTCTTCCCATTCTGTCAAGTTTTGCCTCCCTTCTAAACCGGAGTGATGTCTAAAATCTTTCTTACCCCTTGTGCCATTCTTTCAATAGTTCTGGAGGTAGTGTGTTGTTGCTTTCATCAAGTATCCTCTCATCTTGTCAAGCTCATGTTCAATTCCGTCCATTTACAGTCGGAGTGCTGTCCAAATTATATCATTCTTATTCCTTCTCTATCTTGTTTTAACCGAAGTGGTTTCAATATCTATCTTGTCATTTAACCTCTTGGTTCTCATCTAATCCCATGTTCCTCCTTTCTAACAGAGTGTTTTCAACTTAGATCATCTCTGTTGTATTCTTTTCTCAAAATGGTTTAACCTTTCAAGGTTCTTTGGTTTCACTCATTTGTCAAAGAAGCAACTTAGTTTTACCTCTTCCCCTTCCTCTTCCGTTTCCCCCGGTGCCATCCTAGATCTCGGGACGAGATCCTCTTGTAGTGGTGGAGTGTTGTAACGCCCCGAGACCGTTGTGCCAGGTGTCTTCCAGTTATTCTCCGTATTTGCCATGTCGTTTGCTTGCGTGTTGCATCTTGTCATGTCATCATGTGTATTGCATCATCTTGTTTTCAAAACTTGCATCCGTCCGGGTCTCCCCGTTCTTTCCGTTGTCCGTTCTGAGCGCAGACACAGTTGCACGCGCCCGTGGCACCTCCGAAATAGTATTTTATAAGTGGACGAAGAATGTTCTTGGAATGGGATGAAAGTTGGCATGCGGTGTTGTTATGTTGTTAGTAGGTCGCGTGCCAAGTTTCATCGCATTCGGAGTTTGTTTGACGCCCCAACGGTTAACTATAGCGGCATTATGGCTGGTCTATCGTCAGACGTTTCCATTCTCCGGAGACAGTTTCCGGGTTGCATCCCCCCTCTCTCTTCTAAGTCCAACCACACACTTGACGTCGTTCACCTAACCCCTCTTTGCATAATGAATCGACCCCTCGTGCGTGTTCGAAACTTCCCCGAACCCGACCCACTCAGTCATCACCGATGGGTCCAGATCATTCCCAAACATCTATAAAACATCACCGTTTTCTTATTTGGACTTCCCAACCTAGTTATCTTGGACCGCCCGATTTCGATTGGAGGGTCCGAATCTACCCTAAAATTCCCCTCTTTCCTTATATAAGAAACTCCTAGTCTAAATCTGGACAAAACCCTAAATTCTAGGGACTTGTCCCTGCAGCCGCCGCCGCGCTCATTTCCCACATCCCCATCGCCAAACCAAATCCTCATCGGGATCCACCCCGATCCACCAGTCAACCAACACCCGAGCCTCCCCTCGATCCATCCTGCATCCACCTCGCTTCTGCCGCCAACCAACCAGCGCCATGCCACGCGTCCTTTCTCCTCCTCCCTGTCTCACCCGGTGCCCGATCTGCATCACGCCCCTGACTTCATTCCCCGCTGCAGCCAGCCTCCCCGAGCTCCTAGCGCCAGCACGCCTCCTGTGCTCCTTGTCCTCCTCTCGAACTGGAGCTCCCGAGCGAGTGCTCCTTCACCATCGTGCAACGCCGACAACCATGGGCACAACCAGTAGGACCGCCGCGTCCCTCCTCTATTTCCTTCTTGTCCATCTCCTTTCCCCTATTTCTCTTCTCACTCCCAACTCCCTCTCGTCTCTCTCTATAGGGATCCGCCATGGAAGACCCCGTCGCCCCATCATGTACCTCGCCGGAGCACCGCGGAGCCCGCTTTCTCCCCTGCTTCGAACAACAGAACACGTCGCCGTCCTCCCGCGCGCTCGGTCTCCATCTATCTCCTTGCCCGCAGCCTCCTCGACTTGCTGCTCGAACGCGGCTCTGCATGCCCCAGCCCCTATGGGTCCCCGTCATCCCGAGGTCACCCGTCTCCATCCGGCCGACAACAAGCAGTAGCTCACCGGGGCACGAGCTCCATCGGGTCCGCCTCCCTCTCCCCGTCCCTCTCTTTCTCCTATCTCTTTCCACCCTCTCTCTCACTTCTCTAAATTCTTTTCCCCCACCATGGCCTTGCAGTTCCCCTCGCTGGCCTGCTACGTTCAACACTGGAGACTGCCAGATCTGCCATGCTGGGCCGGATCCTCACGTCCCCGCCATTCACGTGCGGCCGGAGATCACCTCCCTGCCATGTTGGCCGCCGCCGCTCCCCTGCTACCTCCAGGCGCCGCCCGTAGCTCCCCTGCATCGAGCAACAGCAGCTCGATCACTGCCTGTTGACCAGCATCACGCCCGCGTACGCCTCTGCAGTCGCCGCTTGGGCCACAGCCCGCATCCAGCCCGTGTGGCTTCGGGTGAGCTGCCCCCCACCTATCCATCGCACTGGGCGCAACATACTATTCCGCACCCGTGCTCCTGTTCCAGTTTCATCCTGCGTATGTTTTTTTCTAGCGCCTGTGAATTTGCTATTTAATCCAGAGAAAACAGATTTACAGAAAACCCTTGAATTTCATGCATTTAATAACTCACAAACAGTGCATCATATGTCAAAACTTTATATATGAAAAATGACTAGAATTTTGTCTAGTTTAATAATTTCCAGCTTTCATCCATGTTTAAAATGTTTAAATTTCTGTTTGCTTTAATTTGCTTAAATGCCATGTTAAAATGACTTATTTCATAACTAAATAACTGAAGCTCAGATTTAAATAATCTTTATATGTAAATGGGGTAGAAAAATGCCTAGTTTAACATGATGCACTCACCTTGCATGTTTAACAACTCTAAAATGTGGCTTAGGGCAGAACAGTACCAAATCTAAAATATGCACATGAGGATTTTCCGGACTTGTTGCTTGTTGTTTCGGCCTCATTTAAACTTGCCTAGACAGGTAGTTTTATTATGTCTCACCTCTTGCCATGTTTAACAAAATTTAATATTGTTGAGTACCTAACCGAGAGAGAACTAAATAATTGGATGTTGTGTTCCATCAATATGCAACTCGTTGCATATTGAGCTCCACTTAATTTGTAGTATTGTTTGTGCACTTTGTCATGCCATGCCTCATTAAACCGGACATGCATCATACTTGACTGTGCATCATGCCATGTTTATTTGATGGTTGTTTACTATGTTTCTTGCTTCTTTCTGGGTTGCTTCTCTCGTTAGCTTTGGTTTCGTTCTGGAGTTGTGAAGATTCGTTCGACTACGCCCGTTTGTCTTCTTCATGGACTCATTCTTCTTCCTTGCGGGATCTCAGGCAAGATGACCATACCCTCGAAATCACTTCTATCATTGCTTGCTAGTTGTTCGTCCTATTGCTATGTCCCGCTACCTACCACTTGTTATATCATGTCTCCCATATTGCCATGTGAAGCCGCTAACCGTCCTTCCTAGCAAACCGTTGTTTGGCTATGTTACCGCTTTTGCTCAGCCCCTCTTATAGCATTACTAGTTGCAGGTGAAGATGAAGTTTGTTCCATGTTGGAACATGGATATTGTTGGGATATCATTATTGTATCTTTTTACTTTAATGCATCTATATACTTGGTAAAGAGTGGAAGGCTCGGCCTTATGCCTGGTGTTTTGTTCCGCTCTTGCCGCCCTAGTTTCCGTCATACCGGTGTTATGTTCCTTAATTTTGCGTTCCTTACGCGGTTGGCTATTATAGGAACCCCTTGACAGTTCGCTTTGAATAAAACTCCTCCAGCAAGGCCCAACCTTGGTTTTACATTTGCCTGATCTGAGCCTTTTTCCCTTGGGTTTCCGGAGCCCGAGGGTCATCTTTATTTTAACCCCCCACCCCTGGGGCCAGTGCTCCTCTGAGTGTTGGTCCAAACTAGGCGATGTCCGGCGCCCCTCGGAAACCAAGTTCTATACCAACCCGACGTATTGCTCATCCGATGTGCCCTGAGAACGAGATATGTGTGACTCCTATCGGGATTTGTCGGCACATCGGGTGGTTTTGTTTGTCTTGTTTTACCATTGTCGTAATGTCTTGAAACCGGGATTCTGAGACTGATGAGGTCATTCCAGGAGAAGGAATATCCTTCATTGATCGTGAGAGCTTGTGAGGGGCTAAGTTGGGACACCCCTGCAGGTTATACACTTTCGGGAGCCGTGCCCACGGTTATGTGGCAAATGGGATTTGTTAATATCCTGTTGTAGAGAACATGATGCTTAACTTAATTAAAATTAATCAACCGCATGTGTAGCCGTGAAGGTCTCTTTTCGGCGGAGTCCGGGAAGTGAACACAGTTTTTTTGTTGTGCTTGAACGTAACTAGTTTCTGGATCACTTCTTGATCACTTCTAGTTCATGACCGTTGCGTTGCTTCTCTTCTAGCTCTTATTTGCGTATGTTAGCCACCATATATGCTTAGTGCTTGCTGCAGCTCCACCTCATTACCCTATCCTACCCATAAGCTTAAATAGTCTTGATCTCGTGGGTGTGAGATTGCTGAGTCCTCGTGACTCACAGATACTTCCAAACAGTTGTAGGTGCCGATGATACCAGTGTAGGTGACCCAATCGAGCTCAAGTGGGAGCTCGATGAAGATATTGATCATTGTGTTGTGTCTTTTCCAGTTGATCAGTAGTGGAGCCCAGTTGGGATGATCGGGGATCTAGCATTTGGGGTTGTCTGTCTTTATTTTGGTTCCGTAGTCGGACCTTGATTGTACTCCGGATTATGTATGTTTAACTTGTATTTGTGTGAAGTGGCGATTGTAAGCCAACTCTTTATCCCTTTCTTATTCAGTACATGGGATTGTGTGAAGATTACCCCTCTTGCGACAAACCTACCATGTGGCTATGCCTCTAAGTCGTGCCTCGACACGTGGCAGATATAGCCGCATTGTGGGTGTTACATGTGCGTCCTCGATCTTTGCGTCGATGGCCTCGACCTAGGCCAGGGTGACATAGGCGGCACAGAAGGCAACTCGACTGCGGCAGCTGCCCTGTCGGCTATCGCAGGCGCCCTCTAGGCAGAAGCGGCCATGCTCAATGCGGATGTGGCGGCACTCTCGGCATAGGCGGCGGCGCTCTCGGCGCAGGCGGCGGCACTCGGGGGGACGTGGCCATCGTACGGGCCTTCATGAAGCGTTTCCACGGTGTCATATTTGCAAGAAGGGGGTGCCGGAATGGGGATCGGGATTCATGGATTCGGGGGTTGCCGACACTAGAGCAGATGAGCCGACGAAGCTTTAGGAGGGAGACTAAATTAGACCCAGATATTTTAATCGCAAACGGTTCCTAGAAAACAACTGTGTGTGATGTTGTAGATATTTTTTATTAGCTGTGAAAGCCGAATTTGGAGTAAAGTGGCAACGGATGGTGTTTCAAATGAACGAGAAATTTGTAGTACTAATACAACTGTCATGTCAAATTTTGGAAAATTTCAGGGGTCATTTGATCTTTTAAGACATTTAAGTGATTTTCTAGCCATTTAATGATCATAATTGAAATTTGAACTACATGTACATGCAACAGCTATCCATAACGGTTTCAAAACTTGTTTCGTGTACATATGTGCATTTTAATTCCATGTGAAGTGAATTGGAAGGAATTTTCAAACATATTGGTCTAACGGCCATGACACAATTAAGCATGGAGTGACATGGCATTTTAATTCTAAAAAAATCAGAAACACATGAAACCTTTGTTGATGTAATGTCATGCCACCAAGATGATGTGGTAAAGAAATAGGCATGTTTGATGAAAGTTTGGACACACACCCCTCACAAACTGGAGCAACTCACTAAAAGGATTGTGGTTTCAAGAGGGAACAATGCATGTTTGATGATGAACGCGAGATAGCTTCTTCTTACGGCCTTCAATTTTTTTTCTACGGCTAACATGCACTACTACAACTGTAATGTGAAAATTTTGAAAATTCTAGGGGTCATTTCACCTTTTAAAGAAATTTAAGTGATTTTCTAGCTATTTAATGACTGTAATTCAAATGTGAACAATATCTACATGCAACGCCCACTACTGCAGGATGCTACTAACGTGACACTACGATCAGAGACCCTTCGACGAGACTGTGCGCGATGCCATAATCGCAAACGGTGGTGTAAAAAACCATCAAAAAGGTGCAAAACGTTTGCGATGGAGGATGCATCAAACACGATTCAAATTTTAGTTCCGTGTGCGATGCAGGGCATACAGTTCATCTTAATTAAATGTTTGCGATGAGGAAGCACAATAGAAACGGGCAGCCAGATGAAGGTGTGTGTGATGTACAGCATATGGTTCACTCAGATGAATTGTTTGTGATTAGGCAACACAAAAGAAATGGGCAGCCAGATGAAGGTGTGTCCGATATACGGCATGCGGTTCACTCGGATGAACAGTTTGTGTTGAGGCAAGAGAACAGAAACGGTTCAATACAACTAGATGTTTGTGATCAGAAATGTGTGCGAATACCAATAATAACAGAAACAGTTCCCTAGTGTGGTCCGTGTTCATCTGATCATCATCTCCTTCTTATGCTAGCTTGATGTTCGTTCTATGCTAAGTTTCCATTAATTGATGGCGTTTTATGAACACGCCACCGTTTGCCGCCTTTTCCTCACCTATTTCCTGCCACCCAGCGATATTGCGCATAGGCGGCGCGCGACGCACGGAGGTGACAAGCGCAGCCTGTAGCACATCCACCTTTTCCAAGCATGCCAACCCACAAAAGCACCGCCTCAGCCATCAACCTCGTCGATGAGGAAAACGAGCAGGAGCCACGGCCCGTCGAGGCCGTTGCGCTCCCCGGCAACCCGATGGACGACGCCATGATGCACATCATCACTAGGGTTGAGCAGACCTTTGGCGCATGGCGCTTGACCACCGCGGATTAAGATAGGCATGTCAGCACCGATAGGCTGCAGCTCACCGCACAACATGATTGATGGCACGCCACAGAGCAAGCTAGGTGCGTCCGCGCTGATAGGCTGCGCCTCGCAGCACGACGAGACCATTGGAGCGCCGTAGAGCGAAAGGTGCGGCACGGCGCACAGCAAGAGCGAATCCATCGGCGCTTGCCTGCTATTGACATTGTGTCATAGTTGGGTACATGTCTGATCAGTACCCCCATTCCTCGCCTGGATTGGGCAGAGGCCCTCAGCACCGTACTTGCATTAGAGTCTGGATGCGCCGTACTTGCACCAGACGCCTGCAGCGCCGTTCGCATGGGTGCCGCCGTTCGCTTTGTCTGCGGCCCGCTGGATGCCAATGCGCTAGTCCGTAGGCTCGACCGCCTCCTTGGCCCAGGTGTCCACCTGGGCGCAGTAGAGGAACATGGCCATCGCATCCTCGAGCTGGTGATCTTCGATGAAATAGCCAACTTGGAGCTCGAGATCGCGCTCCAGATGTACCGCGAGTGTGTCAACCGCTTGGACGAACACCTGCATGAGTTCAGGCAGAGCCAAGATCTACCGTAGGCAAGGGCTGCCGGTCATGGTCTCGTGGACGCGTTTTATTTTGAAAAGTTGTTTCGACGTGGATAGCTATGTATTCACAGCAATCATAGTATTGCTCTATTTGTTGCTCTGTTTCAATGTGTGTATATACGCTATCCATTCTGTATATGTGGACGATAATAGCTAGATTCAAATTAGTATACAAAAACTGATAGAAAATGGAATTCATAATATATATATATATATTAAATGTTCATTAGTTCACCACAGAATATGTGCATTTTACGTAGTAGTTAAGTATCATCACATATATGTGAGGATAGTTAACTACTATGTACAATGCATAAAATTGAAAACAAACAATACTAAAACTAATAATCCCTCCTGGGGCCAGTATTCCGGCAGCCCCTCGCCAGCAACTCCCTGGTGCGCGGCGTCTTCCCAGTGCGGAGGCAGTACTCCGCCCACTCCTCCTCGCAACGCTTGACGTGCCGATCTGCCTCTTGCTGGCGGACGCGCGCGGCCGATCTTGCCATTTCGTTGGGCGCCCACCGGAGCTCCTCATCGGTGCCACGCTGGAGCTTATCGGCCCACCTCCATGCAGCGACGAGGCGCCCTTCCTCACGAAGTACCCGTCTTATCAAACCTCCTCGGCACGACGACTGTAACACCCACGATGCGGCTATATCTCCCACGTGTCGGAGCACGACTTAGAGGCATAACCGCATAGTAGGCATGTCGCAAGAGGGGTAATCTTTGCACATCCCATGTACTGAATAAGAGAGAGGATAAAGAGTTGGCTTACAATCGCCACTTCACACAATACACAAATATAGCATTACATCATCTAGAATACAAATCAAGGTCCAACTACGGAACCAAATAAAGAAAGAAAACCCCTAATGCATAGATCCCCGATCGCCCCAACTGGGCTCCACTACTGATCGTCCGGAAAGGAAACATAGTAACGTCTTGAATCCTCGTCGAACTCCCACTTGAGTTCGGTAGCGTTCCCTCCACTGGCATCATCAGCACCTGCATCTGGTTTTGGAAGTAATCTGTGAGTCACTGGGACTCAACAATGTCACACCCTCGTGATCAAGACTATTTAAGCTTATGGGTAGGAAAAGGTAGTGAGGTGGAGCTGCAGCAAGCACTAGCATATATGGTCGCTAACTTAAGCAAATGAGAGCGAGAAGAGAAGCAAAGCACGGTCGTGAACTAGAAGTGATCAAGAGGTGATCTTGAAACTACTTACGTACAAGCATAACACGAGACTGTGTTCTCTTCCCGGACTCCGTCGAAAAGAGACCGTCACGGCTACACATGCTGTTGATTCATTTTAAATTAAGTTTAAGTGTCAGGTTTTCTACAACCGGATATTAACAAATTTCCATCTACCCATAACCACGGGCATGACTTTTGAAAGTTCAAAACCCTGCAGGGGTGTCCCAACTTAGCCCATCACAAGCTCTCATGGTCAACAAAGGATATTCCTTCTCCCAGGACGACCCGATCATACTCGGAATCCCGGTTACAAGACATTTTGACAATGGTAAAACAAGACCAGCAAAGTCGCCCGAATGTGCCGACAAATCCCGATAGGGGCTGCACATATCTCGTTCTCAGGGCACACCGGATGAACACTACGTACAACTAAAACCAACCCTCAACTTTCCCCGAGGTGGCCCTGCAAGTGGCTCTGTTTTGGACCAACACTCAGATGAGCACTAGCCCGGGGGTTGAAAATAAAGATGACCCTTGAATCTGCGGAACCCAAGGGAAAAAGGCTTAGTTGGCAAATGGTAAAACCAATGTTGGGCCTTGCTGGAGGAGTTTTATTCAAGTCGAACTGAGAAGGGGTTCCCATTATAACCCAACCGCATAAGGAACGCAAAAATCAAGGAACATAACACCGGTATGATGTAAACTAGGGTGGCAAGAGTGGAACAAAACACCAGGAATAAGGCCGAGCCTTCCACCCTTTACCAAGTATATGGATGCATTAAAGTAAACAAGATATAATAATGATATCTCAACAATAAACATGTTCCAACAAGGAACAAACTCCATCTTCACCAACAACTAGCAACGCTATAAGAGGGGCTGAGCAAAGAGGTAACATAGCCAAAGAATGGTTTGCTAGGACAAGGTGGGTTATAGGTTTGCCATGGAAATATGGGAGGCATGATATAGCAAGTGGTAGGTATTGCGGCATAGCAAAAGAGCGAGAAACTAGCAAGCAAAGATAGAAGTGATTTTGAGGGTATGGTCATCTTGCCTGCAAAGTTCTCCGAGTTGACGTAAGCTTGATCCTCGTAAGCGTACTCAACGGGTTCCTCGATCACGTACTCGTCTCCTGGCTCTACTCAAAGCAAGAACACAAGCAAAGGACCAACAATCAATCACGGTGCAATGCGCAAGCAACATGATGCAATACATGGCATGATATGCGGGATGTGATATGCAATGCCTATGCGTGCTCCGGAAGGAAAAGATTGAACTAGGCCTCAACTTAGCAAACCAAGAGTGCCTCTGGAAAGATGATTTGATTTCGGTCGAAATCAATATAAAGAACACCGGAATCGGATGCACGGTTTTCAAATGGTAAGCAAAACAAGAATGGCACAATTCTGCGATTAACAGCATGATGCCATCTAGAATGCAACAAGAAACTAAGCTACTGAATACCAACATAGCAACAAAGTACATGGAAGTGATCTACTCAAGATGCTTGACAAAAGATGTACACTGAGCTATGGCTAAATCGCAAAAGAGCAGCTTCAAACAAGCATGGAAAAAGTGCAAAAGATATCAGCATCACAGACTTGGTGAAAATACTAACATGTCAGGAATTAACATCAGGAAGCAATGTTTAGAGCAAGATAACAACATGCTACAGGAAAATATCATGGAAGAAAAAGGCACAGAATGAATCTACTCAAAGCATATAACAAAAGACCCTTACTGACCATAAGCCAAAAAGGACCAGAAGATATGATGGCACCCATGTAAACATAGCAAGTTTAGTTAACATATTCAGTCTTAGCAGAAAACTAGACATGGGATAAACAAAATTATGAAGGCCTCTTTGCGAGCTCGATTCACTCATCACAAGGAATTGCATGACAAACTAAGCATACAAGCAGCAAGAAGACATGATTATGAAGCTAACCAAAGCAAGAATAAGCTCATAGCATGCATGGATCAACTACAACATCCATGGCAAAATTGATTAACATGTAAAAACAATCTGCTAGGAATATTTTATAGCAAAAGTAGAGCAAGATTGAGTCATGCTAGGGCACTCCATAAATGCAAACAGCGGCATGGATGGATAGAGCATCACCATATGTCAAAATCATCCTTATTGAACATACTCAAAAGAAGCATGGATCTCTCTGTAGCAACATGAGTACATGGCATTAAAATAACAACAGGTAAATGACTTAGTGAAATTCTAAGTCCCTGAAATCAGCAATATCACGAGAGCTACTTTGCATGCATGTGCTATTCACCACATTGATCACAAAAATATATGGCATACACCCCTGTAAATATGCCATGGCATAGCCCAAAACACATGTAGAACTCATGACTATATGAAGCACACAATAATCATGGCAAAAATGAAAAATGCTCATAATCTGATAAGAATCAGGAACTAATATTTTGTAGCACTCTTGCATCAACAATTTGGGCAACAAGATGGACTCAAACAAGCATGGAACACTAGAACAAAATGGAGAGCACATCCGAATGACCATTTTGATGTATGGCACGCACAAAACGGAGCTACAGATGCGGAGTTATGATGCAAAGAACATGGCTAGAAAATGTCAGGGACTTAGGGAAAACACGAGGTCAACCTAGGGTTTGACCGGATCTGGATCTCGCGCGCGGGCTTAGAGGATCCCCGGAGCTCATTATAGACGACGGGGACGGCGGCCGGAGCTGGAGTAGGGGCTCGCCGAAGCTGGAGGGTTTGCCAGAGTAGTCGGGGACGGCGGGACGGCTGCGCAGTCCGGCGAGGTTAGCGAGGCGCGCGACGGGCGGCGTTCGCAGTGGAGCGGCGGAGGTCGTCGGGCACGGTTGCGGTGCGGTCGCCGGCGAGCTGCGCTGGCGAAGGGCGAAGGCGGCGGCGGGTGGCGCGAAGGCGGGCGGAGGCGGCCGGCGGGTGGAGGCAGCGAGGCGTGAAGGCGACGGAGGGCGCGGTGCAATTGTGATGCGGTGCAATTGTGACGCGACGGCGGGTGGATGCGCGAAGGCGACGGAGGGCGACGGAGGGCGAAGGTGATAGATTCTTTGATAGGAAGAAAATGAGCCACTTTAGTGAGCTTGTCGATGAGACGAAGATAGCATCATTGCCATGCTTGGACTTGGGAAATCTAGTCATGAAGTCCATCTCAATATGATCAAACTTCCATTCTGGAGTGGCAAAGGTTGGAGGAGACCAGCTGGCCGATGGTTTTCTTCTTTCACTCTTATGCAGACATCACATTCATTCACGAACTGAGCAATTTCTCGCTTCATTCGGGTCCACCAATATGACTACTTGAGGTCCTGGTACATCTTTGTACTTCCAGGATGAATAGATAAGAGTGAATTGTGAGCCTCGTTCATAATGACTTTACGAAGGTCACCTTTAGGAACAAGAATTCAATCCTCGAAGAAAAGAGTATCTCTGTCATCAGGGCGATAATACTTGTACTTGGGTTGGCTCTTGGCAATCCCAATCTTCACCTTCTTCACCGTTGCATCAAGAAGTTGTGCCTCACGAATTTGATCTTCCAAAGTAGGAGAGACTTTGACGTTGGCAAAAATCCTTGAGGAACAACTTGGAGGTTCAATTTGCGGAAATCTTCACAAAGATCCGGTTGGAAGGGCTTGAGAATCAAACTGTTCCCGTAAGCCTTCCTACTCAAAGTGTCAGCAATGACATTGGCCTTGCCTAGAGTATATTCAATAGTCGGATTATACTCTTGAATCATTTCGACCCAACGAGTCTTCCTGAGGTTGAGGTTGGGCTGAGTGAAGATGTACTTGAGACTCTTATGATCCGTGAAGATGTCCACTTTCCTTCCCAACAAGAGACGTCTCCATGTTAAAAGAGCATGGACAACTGCCGCCAACTCGAGGTCATGAGTGGGGTACTTCTTTTCGTTGGGCTTCAACTGGCCAGAGGTATAGGCCACAACTTTCTTCTCTTGCATTAACACAGCACCGAGACCTTGCAGGGAAGCATCACAGAAAACTTCGAATGGTTTGGATTCATCAGGAGGAGTCAAAACTGGAGCTTTGACGAACTTCTCTTTGAGGGTGTTGAAAGCCACGTCACATTCAGGCGTCCAGACATACTTCACATGCTTTTGGAGGAGGTTGGAAAGAGGCTTTACAATCTTAGAGAAATTCTCAACGAATCTTCGACAATAGCTTGCAAGCCCAAGGAAACTTCGGAGCTGCTTCACATTCTGAGGCGGTTCCCAATTCACAATTTGTGACGCCCCGAGACCGTTGCGCCAGGTGTCTTCTAGTGATTTGCTGTTGTTGTCTTGTCTTTTGCTTGCGTGTTGCATCTTGCCATGTCATCATCCGCATTGCATCTGCATGTTTTCAAAACTTGCATCCGTCCGGGTTCCCCTAGTTCTTTCCATTGTCCGTTCTGAGCCCAGACACACTTGCACGCGCCCGCGGCATGTCCGAAATATTATTTTATAAGTGGCCGTAAAATGTTCTCGGAATGGGTTGAAAGTTGGCATGCGGTGTTTTTATGTTGTCAGTAGGTCTCCTGCCAAATTTCATCGCATTTGGAGTTCGTTTGATGGCCCAACGGTTAACTATAGCGGCAATATAGTCGGTCTAACGTCGGACGTTTTTGGTCTCCAAAAACGGTTGCCGGGTTTCTTTCTTTTTTCTTTGCAGTCCAACCGCACACTTGACCTTGTCCATCAAACCCTCTTTGCATGGTGCATCGACCCCCTCACGCATCCGAAAGCTGTCCCGAACCCGACCCGAACCGTCGCCACCGTTGTGTCCGGATCATCCACAAACATCTACAAAACGTCTCCGTTTTCTTCATTGGGATCCCTAGCCTATTTATCCGATACCATCCGATTTTGATCGGAGGGTCCAAACCTAATTTTTTTGTCCCTATATATAGACCAACACCTACCCAAATCGGATCAAACCCTAAAATCTAGGAGAGGTGTCCCGTCGCCCGCCACCACTTCCAATCCTCTCGGGATCCCCTCACTCAATCTCCCTCGATCCCATCGCCCAGCCAACTAGAGCCGCACCCCTCCCAGATCCATTCCACCGCAGACGACCACCTCCCATCTTTTCTGCACCACCCAAATCCCCAGCAAGCCGCAACCTCCTCCGTCCTCGTGGTCGCCCCCGACGCCCGAGCTCCTCCTCTAACCAGAACGAGCGCCACCGCCGCCGTGCCGGAGATGAGTTCCTCGCGCCTTGCTCACCTTCGTCCCTTCCTCTACTTCCCCTCGTTCCTCACCTTTATTCCACTGTTTGCGACAGATCGAGCCATGGCACCGCCCCAGGTTTTTCCCCGACCCCATGGATGCCCACCACCGGGTCATCGCTGGCTCCTCGCAGGGCCACCGTGGACGCCAATCTGCCGGTTTCCTCTACGCCCTCGCACCCAGCCGGACCTCCGTCCTGGCCTCCGTCGCGCCCGCCGCGGCATGTACCTCGCTGCGCCGCTTCTCCTTTGCAACGAGCGGCAGTTGCAGTCGCTACAACCGCCCCGCGCGTTGACTGCATCGCCCCGAATCGGCCTCTTCTTCGTCGTTTCCTGCTCCTCCACATCACCTTCCTCCCTGGCTGCAAGCCGCCGCCGCCCGGATCCTCCCCGAGCTCCTAGTCCTGCGAACTGCCGCAGGTCGCCCGTCCAAGCCGCAAGAGCAGCATCGCCACTGCCGTCCAGAAACTCTTCTGTCGCTCCTCCGGTGACCCCGCGCCAAGTTTCTGCCTCGCCGGAGTGGTCCTCGTCGCCGCCCTTCTCCCTCCGCCTTGCCCGCTCGCCGGAGCTCGTCTGCTGCTCTGCATCATGCCCGCTGCGCCCCTGTCAAGCTGCTCTGCTTCGCCTCTGCTCGAGCAGGATGACCCCGCCCCGCGTCTCTTCTGTACAGGCACGAGCGCATTGACCACCCTGGGTCTGCCTCGACCCGATCCAGCAAGCGGGACGGCCTGCCCTGCCTCCTCCCTACCAACTGGGCCTCAGCCCACTAGGTGGGGCCACCCCCGGTGCCCACTGTCCTGTGCAGCCCGGTAGAGCAGATTCGGCTCGGCTACATTTTTTCACTGCTGACGTTTTTCCTAATATCTAGTGCATTTCATAATTACAGAAGTATCCTATTTTCTCTCATTGCTCATAATTAAATAACCATGCATCAGAATTAATTAAACTTTATATGTAAAATGCTTAGAATTGCATCTAGTTTAATAATATGCCACTTTCATCTATGTTATAAATGATAAATATGTTGTTTGTTTAAATTTGCCTATAGCTATGGTAAAACGGTTTATTTCATAACTAAATAACCGTACCTCCAAACCTAACAAACTTTATATGTAAATGGGGTAGAAAAATGCCTAGTTTAACATGGTGGTTTTACTTTGCATGCTTAACAACTCTAAAATATGCTTTAGGGCAGAACAGTACCAAACCTAAAATATTGCACATGAGGAGTTTCCGGACTTGTTGTTTGTTGTCTGGGCCTCATTTAAAATTGCCTAGATAGGTAGTTTCGTTGTGCTTCACCCCTTGCCATGTTAAACAACATTTAATATAGTTGAGTACATAAACGAGATCGAACTAAATGATTGAAGTGGTGTCCCGTCAATATGCAACTCGTTGCATATTGAGCTCCACTTAACTTGTAGGATTGCTTGTGCACTTTGCCATGCCATGCTTCAGTAAACCGGACATGCATCATAATTGATTGTGCATCATTCCATGTTCATGTGGTGGTTGTTTACTATGTGTTTTGCTTATTTCCGGTGTTGCTTCTTCGGGTTGGTTCCGATAACGTCGCGTTTGTGAGGATCCATTCGACTACATCCGTTTGTCTCCTTCGTGGACTCATTCTTCTTCCTTGCGGGATCTCAGGCAAGATGACCATACCCTCGAAATCACTTCTATCTTTGCTTGCTAGTTTCTCGCTCTATTGCTATGCCTATGTTGCGATACCCACCACTTGCTATATTATGCCTCCCATATTGCTAAGCCAAGCCTCTAACCCACCTTGTCCTAGAAAACCGTTGTTTGGCTATGTTACCGCTTTGCTCAGCCCCTCTTATAGCGTTGCTAGTTGTAGGTCAAGATTGGAGTTTGTTCCTTGTTGGAACATGATTATAGGTTGGGATATCACAATATCGCTTATTTAAATTAATGCATCTATATACTTGGTAAAGGGTGGAAGGCTCAGCCTTATGCCTGGTGTGTTGTTCCACTCTTGCCACCCTAGTTTCCGTCATACCTGTGTTATGTTCCTTGATTTTGCTTTCCTTACACGGTTGGGTTATAATGGGAACCCCTCGACAGCTCCTCTTGAATAAAACTCCTCCAGCAAGGC
Source organism: Triticum urartu (assembly GCF_003073215.2). Lineage (NCBI taxonomy): Eukaryota > Viridiplantae > Streptophyta > Magnoliopsida > Poales > Poaceae > Triticum > Triticum urartu. The sequence continues at coordinate 329,440,904 of NC_053025.1, forward strand.
CCAACCTTGGTTTTACCATTTGCACTAACAACCTATCACCTTCCCTTGGGTTCTGCAGACTCAAGGGTCATCTTTATTTACCCCCCCTGGGCCAGTGCTTCCCTAAGCGTTGGTCCGAAACAGAGTCACTTGCGGCGCCACCTCGGGGAAACTTGAGGGCTGGTTTTAGCTATACGTAGCGCTCATCCGGTGTTGCCCTAAGAACGAGATATGTGCAGCTCCTATCAGGATGTCGGCGCATCGGGCGGCTTTGCTGGTTTAGTTTTACCATTGTCGAGATGTCTTGTAACCGGGATTCCGAGCCTGATCAGGTCTTCCTGGGAGAAGGAATATCCTTCGTTGACCGTGAGATCTTGTGATGGGCTAAGTTGGGACACCCCTGCAGGGTTTTGAACTTTCGAAAGCCGTGCCCGCGATTATGGGCAGATGGGAATTTGTTAATCTCCGGTTGTAGAAAACCTGAAATTTATCTTAACTAAAATACATCAACCACGTGTGTAGCCATGATGGTCTCTTTCCGGCGGTGTCCAGGAAGTGAACACGATGTTGGAGTTATGCTTGAACGAAAGTAGTCTAGGATCACTTCTTGATCATAGATTCTTGACCGTGCCTTGCCTTCTCTTCTCGCTCTCATTTGCGTAAGTTAGCCACCATATATGCTAGTGCTTGCTGCAGCTCCATCTCACATACCTTTTCCCTATCTATATGTTTAAATAGTCTTGATCACGAGGGTGTGAGATTGCTGAGTCCCCTGACTCACAGATACTTCCATAACCAGCTTCCAGGTGCCGATGATACCGTGCAGGTGACGCAACCGAGCTCAAGGAGGAGCTCGATGAAGATCTCGTTCATTGTGTTGTTTCGTTTCAGTTGATCAGTAGTGGAGCCCAGTTGGGACGATCGGGGATCTGTAGCATTAGGGGTGGTCTTCTTCTATTGTGGTTCCGTAGTCGGACCTTGATTGTATCTGGATGTTGTAATGCTTTATTCATGTATTGTGTGAAGTGGCGATTGTAAGCCAGCTATGTATCTCTTTCCTTATTCAGTACATGGGATGTGTAAAGATTACCCCTCTTGCGACATTGCTTACAATGCGGTTATGCCTCTAAGTCGTGCTTCGACATGTGGGAGATATAGCCGCATCGTGGGCGTTACAAGTTGGTAATCAGGGCCGTCCCCGACTTAGGAGCCCCCTGCTTGATCGAATCGTTTGTGTTGTTGAGTCTAGAAAAATGTTTTGAGTCATTTAGGATTATATATATCTGGGAGTAGGATTCTTTTTACTCCTCACTCCCTTCGTCGCTCTGGTGAGGCATCCTGGCATAGAGTTTTGACTCTTCTCTTCTCAAATTTCAGTAAATTTTTTTCAGGATCACACGAGTATCTTGGAATCGTTCCGATGGTTTTGTGACGAGAACATTGTTCTTGGTGCCTCCTGACATTTAGGGGTTGTGGCAGTGTCAGGACCCCGATTCCATGTCACATCGATCTAGCCGGTAACACCTCATATCACATTGCGGCCTCACGCACGGTATCCCCACGAGTGTCGCCTTACCATGGCCCGGGACCGGTTGCGCCTTTTGGCTCACGTATATGATAGTGTCGCTAGCATCCATATGACAAAGAACCCGGGCCGACATGGCTAGTCGTGAACCCAGAGCGGCACAGACCTATGGAGACAGGCATACATGAATCACATCGAGCATGTCGGTCATCAGCGTGTCAATCCGGGCTGTAGCACTGGGCTAACAGGACTCCGGGGAACCCGGGCTGTAGCAGGCTAGGCAGGACTCCGGAAGTCACCACGTGACATTTCCCCGAAGGGATAGACATAGGAACAAAGTGAAACACATGCCGTCCAGTCAAGTGTCCTAAGCAGTAGTGTTCGGCTAGCAAGACTCTGGTGAACCGGGTTGTAGCGGACTACTATGGCTCAAGGAGCACTAGACTACATTTCCCCATAAGAGAGGATGCCAAGGATAAACAACTAGATTGTCGGATCCCACACATACCAAGCATTTCAATCATACACACAATATGCTCGATATGTGCAAATACAACATGGCATCACAACAAAACTCTACAACTCAAGTACTTTATTTAAAGGCTCTAGAGAGCCATACATAACATGTTCATACACGTAGGGGTCACATGACCTGACACTCAAGTCATACAAGCATACAAGCACATGCGGAAGCAAATAGTCTGAGTACAGACACTAGAAAGAAAGAAGGCTTCTCAAAGACTGTCTATCTACATAGGGCCCTCCATGGCCAGGATCACCACCTAGGTGGCAAGTCACTCATCGACGTCGAGGTCTACATAAAACCCATCGGAGGGGGCGGTGTTGTCGTCTGAAAACAGTAATTAAAGCAAACATGAGTACAAAGGTACTCAGCAAGTCTTACAACAGAACCTACTATACATGCTCATTCTCAAGAAGGTGGTGGAGTTATTGCAGCAAGCCAGCTTTGACTCTTGGCTAAGCTATCCTATGAGACACCACTAGTAAAAATAGGTTTCGCACACGAGTCCACTAATCACCAACACAATACTCCACCGGGGATCCTCCCTCGTCATCCTATGAGAGGGCCATCCTCGGTACTCACACTTATCTTGAGTCTTTTAGTAGTATCCATTAACTTGTCTATGAATTGTATAGGCAACCAAGTAGTCCTTTACCGCGGACGCGACTATTCGAATAGATGATGTTAACCCTGCAGGGTGTACTTCTTCATACACGCTCTCACCACTTACCGTCGTTTACACGACATGTACTCGGCAACCTTCAAGCGGAAGCCCAACGAGGGTGTCGGCCACCGCCTACATAAACACTAAAGTCTCTAGTCCAGGTTTATCACCTATCCAGGTTCCATCCGCAGGGTGTCCGGCCGAGGTTTCCACATACGGCCCCGAACGATGTGAACAGGGTCCCGATACGCCAAACGGGTGCCCGGCATACTCGGCCATGGTATATCTACCGCAACATAGCCCACCCCTAGGGTCAGCGCTACGCACGGCTGCCAACACATAACCTACAAACACCAGAAACTAATTGCAACTCCTGGACAGAGTACTAGGGTGATTAAGAAGCCGAGAGGGTCCATTGGTTTCGGGCCCAATGTATGGTAGTAGCTGATTCTTAAATCACACATACAGATCTCAGTTCTTAGGGACGACCTCAATGAAACAACCCACCATGTACTCCTACATGGCCTCTCATCGATACCTTTAACAAATCATGTTCAACACATTCCTCACATTACCGACATAATCATTTCACTCTAGCCATTACCCAGATGAACCAGACCTGACACAACTCTAAGCATAGCAGGCATAGCAAGGTAGGAAACACATACATGGCTCAATCAACTCCTACACATGCTAGTGGGTGTCATCTAGTTACTATGGCAAAGACAGGTCATGAAGAGGATAAGGGTTCAACTACCGCAGCACATAGCAGTTTGAAACGTTGTTGTCTTAATGCAGTAAATGAGAGCAGAGGCGAGAACATGGGATTGTATCGATATGATCAATGCGGCTGCTTGCCTGATGGAGTAGTAGTAGGGTACTGCCCTTCAGTTGGATACTCGGAGATATCCTCGGAGGCAGAACCTACCACGAGAGACACCACATAAGATAATCAACACATGGCAATATGCAAAAATATGATGCATGCTATGACATGGCAAAATGATGTGTCCTGCCTAATGCAATGTGAAACAAGTTGAAATGTGTCCATTTGAATCAAAGATTCAAATGAAAGCTTAAGCTCTTATGCATAATAAGTGTATTGGCTTGTTTCACCTAAACAGCAAGGTTAAAGTTTTTTTCATGCATGAAGCCATTACAAATGGATAGGCTGAATTTTTCTGATCATTTTTCATATACATTTTGTTGGATTTGGAGCTATGGTTGATTTTCTATGATTTTAAAAAGTTTTGGCTATTTTCTGGAATTTCCTATATAAAAATAAATCCAGAAATTAAATAACTGCGTCAGCACTGCGTTACTGTGACGTCAGCGAGTCAAAGGCGCCAGCCCAGGTCAAACCTGACCGGTGGGCCCCATCTGTCAGTGTCTCTGTGTACTAACTAAGCTAGTTAGTCCTAATTAATTGGGCAGGGCCCACTAGTCAGTGACTACTAACTAAACTAACCTAGTTAATTAGCACTAACCAGACTAATTAGTCGGACAGGGCCCGCATGTCAGCGAGAGAGAGGGGGAGGTCAACCCGTGTCAGTGGGGTCAACCTCGCCGGTCAGCGGTCAAAGCCTGCCGGCGTTTAGCCGTCGGCGAGGCCAGACGCGGCGGCGCGCTGCGGGATTTGCCCATAGGGCACCATTTGGCACGCGGAGAGCACCTACGTGGAGCTGGGACTCGCCCGCATCCAACCACGGTGGTGGTTTGGCCGGGGAGTGGCCGGAGGATCGCCGGTGACGAGCTCAACGGAGGCTGAGGATCGGGTGTGCTCGTGCTCGTGGCTGCGGTGGGGCCTAGGCGATGCGGCGAAAGCACCTACAGCATATACGCCATGCGGGGAGTGTGACGGGCACAAGCCCGTGACCAAATGGTCACCGGAGCATCGCCGGCGGCATGGTCAGGCGGCGGCGCGTTCGGGCACAAGAGGCGCGGCGTCTACGGTGTTCTAGGGGCGAAACGAAAAGCACGGGGAGGTTCAGCAGCTCACAGGGAAGCCGCAGGGCTGGTCAGTGTGCTCGGGGAAGCTCGGGTGTGGCGGATCGACGACGACGATCAACGGCGGCCGAAGGTTGAAGACAATGGTGGCGGGGACGATGCAGGGGCTCCGACGTCGTGCAGCTCGGCTGGTCGACGTAGTCGACGACGGCGAACCGTCCGGACACGGTGAGAGGGCGCGGGGACGATGTTGGACATGGCTGCGGTGAGCGGCAGCGACGGTGACGTCTCGGGCGACGTCGGGGAGGGCGAGTGTGTCTGGGAGCTCGGGGAGAGAGAGAGGGTTCGTCCCAGGGCGACAGGTCGACGGGGGGAGTGGCTGGGCAGCGGGCAGCTGCGTGGCAAGCATGTTGTGCTCGCCGTCGAGCACCTGCCTGCCTGTGCTGGTGAGAGCAAGCAGCTCGCTGGCATAGCAGGTGGGCTGGGCTGCTAGGTGGGCCGGCCAGGTGGGTTCAGGTAAGTGCTCTGCACTGTTTTCTGTTTCTCTTTTATTTATTTTCTGTACTGTGTTTTGAAACAGAATAAATACTATTTCATTTCCAAAAACTCTGGAAATATTCAGAGGCACATTTGAGAATATTCTCAACTGCCTAAAAATGCTTCCAAGATTATTTGAGCACTTTAAAATATTTATAAGATTTAAAATGCCCGAATTCATATACTTATGACTTGGTTCAAAAATCCAGAATGGCCCCATAAATTGTAGAACCATTTTTGGCACAGGTTTAAACCAGAACCAAAAATGGTGGGCTTTTATGAAAGGCATTTTGGGTTCATTGAAATTCCAATTGTTGGAATTTAGCATTTTCAGGGGGGGTGTTGGGGTTGATTAGCCCCCATTTCAAGTTTAAAAGAAATTTAAACATGATGCACAAGTTCAACCAACCCTAATGCATAACAGGAAAGCAGGGATGTCACAACTCACCCCCACTCAAAAGAATCACGTCCCGAGATTCAAGACTCGTCGGGAAGGAGGGGTACTCAAGTTGAAGACAATCCTCCCTTTCCCAAGTGGCTTCTTTCTCGGAATGGTGTGACCATTGAACCTTGAGAAACTTGATATTATGGCATCGAGTGGTACGCTCGGCTTGATCAAGGATACGAACGGGATATTCCTGATATGAGAGGTTATCTTGTAGATTAAGCGTTTCGTGGTCCACTCAACGGATAGGATCCGCGAAGCAACGCCTGAGTTGAGAAACGTGGAAGACATCGTGAACTCTGGAAAGATGCAGAGGTAGTTCGAATTGGTAGGCAACTTCTCCTCATTTGGCAAGAATGCGAAAGGGTCCAATGTAACAAGGAGCCAATTTGCCTTTCATACCGAAACGATGGGTTCCCTTTAACGGAGTAACCCGAAGGTAAGCCTTCTCGCCGACTTCATAAGTCATGATCTTATGTTTACGATCATATTGGCTCTTTTGACGAGATTGGGCTGTTTTCAATTTCTCATGAATAACGCGAACCTGCTCTTCTGCTTCCTGAATCATATCCGGGCCAAAGAGTTGTCTTTCCCCGCTTTCTAACCAGTTAAGAGGTGTTCGACATTTTCGTCCATAGAGAACTCCGAAAGGAGCTTTGCCCAAGCTAGCTTGATAACTATTGTTATAAGCAAACTCCGTGAATGGAAGGCATTTCTCCCAATCCATTCCGAAGGAGATGACAGAAGCTCGGAGCATATCTTCCAGAATTTGATTTACTCACTCTACTTGACCACTGGATTGAGGGTGGAAGGCGGTGCTAAAAGAGAGACGAGTTCCCATAGCATTTTGGAAACTTTCCCAAAATCGAGAGGTGAAGAGACTCCCACGGTCTGAGTTAATTTCCAATGGGACACCATGAAGAGACACTATTCAGGAGATGTATAGGTCAGCTAGCTGGCTAGCGGTGATACTCTCACGAACAGGTAGGAAATGGGCTACTTTGGAAAGACGATCGATCACGACGAAGATAGCATTTTTCCCTCTCTTGGTCCTGGGAAACCCAGTAATGAAATCCATACTGATTTTATCCCATTTCCACTCAGGAATAGCCAAAGGTTGAAGGGTGCCAGCAGGCCGTTGATGCTCTGCTTTAACACGATGACAGACGTCGCAACTAGCAATATATTAAGCAATTTCTCTCTTCATCCTAGTCCACCAAAACCTCTGGCGTAGGTCTTGATACATCTTAGTACTACCGGGATGAATGGTGAGAGGGGATTCATGAGCTTCCTCAAGGATCAGCCGCCTTAGATTTCGTGCCTTGGGAACCACTAAGCAGTTTCCAAAGTATACGACACCTTGATCATCAACGGAGAAACAATTCGCGACTCCTTTCTTAATGTTTCTCTTAATACGGGAGATTCCCGGATCTACCTTCTGTGCCTTGATGATCTGATCCGTAAGGGTAGGTTTCGCCACCAGGGTGGATAGGAATCCTCGAGGAACAATGTGAAGATTAAGCTTACGAAATTCCTCGTGGAGAAGTGGCTGACTCTGTTGTAACATCAGGTTGTGACAATAAGATTTACGACTTAGCGCATCAGCCATGACATTGGCTTTGCCCGGGGTGTAAGTTATTCCTAGGTCATAATCTGAAATCAACTCGACCCAACGTCTTTGCCTGAGATTCAAATCCGGTTGGGTGAAGATATATTTCAAACTTTGGTGATCGGTGAAGAACTCGCAACGATTACCGAGGAGGTAATGTCGCCAAGTTTTAAGTGCATGGACTACAGCTGCAAGCTCTAGATCATGTGTGGGATAATTTTCCTCATGTGGGTGTAATTGCCGTGAAGCATAGGCAATTACCTGACGATCCTGCATGAGTATGCAACCTAGTCCTTGTCGCGAGGCGTCGCAATAGATAATAAAGTCCTTGGAGAAATCTGGTGGTACCAGTACGGGAGCAGATGTCAGGTGTCTTTTCAGTTCCTGAAAGCTGAACTCGCACTGTGGGGTCCACTCGAACTTTTTATCTTTCTTGAGGAGTTCTGTTAGAGGTTTAGCATCCTTGGAGAAATTCTCGACGAAGCGGCAGCAATAGCTTGCTAAGCCAAGGATGCTCCGAACTTGCTTGACCGTCTCAGGTGGAGTCCAATCAAGGACGACTTGAACTCGTTCGGGATTGACAGCATTACCCTTACCGGAGATTACATGGCCTAGATAGGTCACTTCTGGCAACCAAAATTCACACTTGGAGAATTTGGCATAAAGGCGATGCTCTCGAAGTTTGTCAATACCAGCCTTAGATGTTCGGCATGTTCCTCTTCATTCTTGGTGTAGATGAGTATATCATCGAGGTATACCACGACGAATTTATCCAAATACACCATGAATACTGAGTTCATTAACCAAGAGAAAGTGGCTGGGGCATTGGTTAAACCGAAGGACATGACGGTGTACTCGTATTGGCCATAACGAGTAACGAAGGCCGTTTTGGGAATGTCCCCGTTTCTGATTTTGATTTGATGGTAGCCCAACCTCAAATCCATCTTGGAAAAGACTGAGGATCTAGCGAGCTGATCATACAGATCGTTGATCCTAGGAAGCAGATACTTGTTCTTGATAGTGACCAAGTTGACAGATCGGTAATCTACAACCATCTGATCCGTTCCATCCTTCTTCTTGACGAAGAGGACGGGGCAAGCCCAAGGAGAGGAACTAGGACGGATGAAACCCTTTTTCAAGGACTCGTCGAGTTGGTTCTTAAGCTTGGCTAGTTCTAAGGGTGCCATCTTATAGGGTCTCCTAAAAATTGGGACGGTTCCTGGAACAAGGTCTATCACAAACTCGACGTCCCTGTCAGGTGGAACACCTGGCAGTTCTTCTGGAAAGACATCCGGAAAGTCTTGGACTACCGGAATATCTTCAAGGTCTGGAACGGGGTTGGCATTTAGGGAGTAAAGCTGGCGCTTGGCCACTCGAGTTAAGACATTGACTGTCTTGCCCGATGGGTGAGTAAGTTGAACGGTTCTAGTAGCACAATCAATCTTAGCATAATGAGCTGACATCCAGTCCATACCCAAGATGATGTTTATGTCTGAGGACTTGAGATCTATTAAGGATGCAAGAAAGACAAGTCTATCGACAAGAATTTCATTCCCATGGCTTACCCTAGAAGTTTGCCATCTAGAGCCAGGGGTTTCAATTTCCATGGTAGTGGGCATGTCACAGAATGTTGTGTTATGCAATCGAGCATAGCTCTCAGATATGAATGAATGAGATGCTCCAGTATCAAAAAGAACAGATGCCAGATGACAATTAACAAGGAGCGTACCAACGATGACGTTAGGATCCTCATGAGCCTCCTCAGCTGAGACATAGTTGACATGGCCACGTGCAGGGGTGGCTGGCTTGGCGTAGAATGTCTTTCCCGCTGGCTTGCCACGGCCAACGGACTTTCCAGACTGATTTGGGTTGTTGTTCTGGGGACACTCTCGATTGTAGTGACCCGGCTCTCCACACTTGAAACATGTCACAACATTGGGGCGTGGAGCAGCATTAGCAGCGGGGCCACCATAGGGCTTAGACGGTGCAAACTGCTGGTTGGGGCGAGGCGCCTCAAAGGATGTCCTCGGAATGAACCTGGGTGGCAGTGCTGTGCTTGGGATCCACACCCAGCGCTTCTGAGATCCAGAGCCAGATGAAGAGCCAAAATCACGAGAGTGCTTGCGTGAAGCATCATAGTCAGACTGTCCTGTCTCAGCACTGATGGCTTTATTGACCAACTTCTGAAAGGAGGTGCACTCGTGCAGTCGAAGATCGCGGCGAAGCTCAGGGCTAAGTCCCTTGCGGAACCTTGCCTGCTTCTTAGCATCGGTGGATACCTCTTCAGGAGCTTATCGTGCCGGATTCCCAAATTCACGACTATATGCATCCACAGTCAGTCTTCCTTGGGTGAAATTGCAGAACTCTTCCCTCTTGCGATCTATGAGACCTTCCGGGATGTGATGCTCATGGAAAGCCTCACTGAATTCAGCCCAAGTAGTGATTTGGCTGACCGGGCGCATAGCCTCAAAGTTTTCCCACCAAAGGCTAGCTGGGCCTTCGAGGTGATAGGCAGCATAGGTAACCTTATCAGCTTTGGCTACGTTGGCAGAACGTAGCTTGTGTGTGATGCTGCGGAGCCAGTCATCCGCGTCGAGGGGCTCGACGGAATGATTAAACTTTGGTGGGTACAACTTGATAAAGTCATTGATTGACACCAAGTCATTTCACTGATGGCGTGCAGTGTTCTGCTCAATACGCTCCAGCAAGCGGTTAGTCTCACGCTTGTTTCTTTTCGCCTCAAGCATAACTTCGGCCAGAGAAGGCGGGTGAGGCAGATTTTCACCCCTAGCTGCACTGGCTTCCCCCTGCTCTGGGGCAGCAGGGTTGCTGCGGGTGTTGACCATCCTAGGAGAAAACAAGACAACGGTTTAGATAAGGATGGCACAAACTTAGCATGGAAGTGCAGAAGGTAATGGATAACATGGAATGCTAAGATGTTCATTGCACGACATGGTAATATAGAAACTGCCATATATATACCATTGGTCATACACACGGTACATAGTTTAGTACAAGCCCATGCTAGACTACAACTACGGTGAAAGACATTACATCTCGTCGGAGGCATTCCAAGCTCCTATACATTATTTTTCTACACCTCCGGAGCGTGATACACACCAAGTCGTACCCCACAGTCACGCAGGACTGTGGAGAATACAACTATTACAGTACTAGTGATACTACTACTAGCTCAGACGGCTCCGTAGTAATCCTCATAGAAGTCACCACGAAAGCCTGGAAGTGGAACATGATCATCTGGGAACAGACGTTCCTACGGAGCCTGCGGACCATAGGGACTCGGATGTGTCCTCGGTCCCATAGGTGGTGGCAGACGGGGACCATGAGGAGGGGTGATGCCTCCTACATCGCGCCACTCCATACAATCTGGCAATCCAGACCATACAGGGTACAAGTCCCTCATGTCCATGTATCCTGCCTGCACCGCATGTGCAAACCGAGTCAAAGTGGCCCAATGATCAGAACGAGTGTGGAAAAGCTCCATACGCAAGGCCCGATTTTCGCGGTCCTTATCCTCGAGCATCTCGGCAGTGGTGCGGAGTAGTGACTCCTCATGTGAAGAGTCATAGTACAAAGCCTGATAATACCCCTGTGCTCCACGAAGTGAGGCTGGCATGTAACGGAAATCGGTGTTCTGAAGCAAGGCAGTCCTGGCTCGAATGATAGTCATCATTGAATATGCTGCATCCTGCACAGACATCTCAATAGTGACCCCAAGTCCATAGGAACAGTGAAGGTTCTTAGTGGCTCCATGATAAGAGGGATATATCCTGACGGTACATAGGTACTGGCTCTGGTTGAAGTCTCTAAACTGCTCCTCGACGGTATATTCCGGATACCACCGATAGCCTGACTCAACCATCACTCGAACCAACATGGCCGTGTGGCCGGACACATCAAGGCACCGGGTCAGACGAACCACTTGGTTCTGCGAACGGGTGGCCATCTGAAAGCACAGAATAATGCAAAGGCATTAGAATTTTCTAGGGGAAATCGGACAGCATAACGGCTGTAAATGCTCGGAAAAAGATTTGAGACATCCACAACAGTTTGCAATACCACTCAACAACATCATATCAAGGTTTTGATTCAACTGGCAATATACTAAAAGTAGTAGAAACTGTACTGTGGCTGGTAACAACAATCCTATAAGCTACTACGAATTAGTAACACGTGAACCTGATAGAAGAAGAGAGCCTAGTCCTTAACCCACGTTGAAAGAGAAGAGAATGACTCAGATCAGAGGGCATAAGGTAAAGGAGTAAAAGAGCCTTATGATCCCTCCCACAATCAATTCCCCTACATATAACTAAAGCATTTCTAGACTCGACATCGACCAGTTTGGCTCAACGAACCTACAGGCAGTCCGGCTCTAATGCAATGCTGTCAGGACCCCGATTCCAAGTCACATCGATCTAGCCGGTAACACCTCATATCACATTGCGGCCTCACGCACGGTATCCCAATGGGTGTCGCCTTACCATGGCCCAGGACCATTTGCGCCTTTTGGCTCACGTATATGATAGTGTCGCTAGCATCCATATGACAGAGAACCCAGGCCGACATGGCTAGTCGTGAACCCAAAGCGGCACAGACCTATGGAGACAGGCATACATGAATCACATCGAGCATGTCGGTCATCAGCGTGTGAATCCGGGCTGTAGCACTGGGCTAACAGGACTCCGGGGAACCCAGGCTGTAGCAGGCTAGGCAGGACTCCAGAAGTCACCGCGTGACATTTCCCCGAAGGGATAGACATAGGAATGAAGTGAAACACATGCCAGCCAGTCAATCGTCCTGAGCAGTAGTGCTGGGCTAGCAGGACTCCGGTGAACCGGGCTGTAGCAGACTACTATGGCTCAAGGAGCACTAGACTACATTTCCCCATAAGAGAGGCTGCCAATGATAAACAACTAGATTGTCGGATCCCACACATACCAAGCATTTCAATCATACACACAATATGCTCGATATGTGCAAATACAACATGGCATCACAACAAAACTCTACAACTCAAGTACTTTATTTAAAGGCTCCAGAGAGCCATACATAACATGTTCATACAGGTAGGGGTCGCATGACCCGACACTCAAGTCATACAAGCATACAAGCACATGCGGAAGCAAATAGTCTGAGTACAGACACTAGAAAGAAAGAAGGCTTCTCGAAGCCTGTCTATCTACATAGGGCCCTCCATGGCCAGGATCACCACCTGGGAGGCAAGTCACTCATCAATGTCGAGTTCTACATAAAACCCATCAGAGGGGGCGGTGTTGTTGTCTGAAAACAGTAATTAAAGCAAACATGAGTACAAAGGTACTCAGCAAGTCTTACAACAGAACCTACTATACATGCTCATTCTCAAGAAGGTGGTGGAGTTATTGCAGCAAGCCAGCTTTGACTCTTGGCTAAGCTATCCTACGAGACACCACTAGTAAAAATATTTTTCGCACACGAGTCCACTAATCACCAATACAATACTCCACCGGGGATCCTCCCTCGTCATCCTACGAGAGGGCCATCCTCGGTACTCACACTTATCTTGAGTCTTTTAGTAGTATCCATTAACTTGTCTATGAACTGTATAGGCAACCAAGTAGTCCTTTACCGCGGACGCGGCTATTCGAATAGATGATGTTAACCCTGCAGGGGTGTACTTCTTCATACATGCTCTCACCACTTACCGTCGTTTACACGACATGTACTCGGCAACCTTCAAGCGGAAGCCCAACGAGGGTGTCGCCCACGGCGTACCTAAACACTCAAGTCTCTAGTCCAGGTTTATCGCCTATCCAGGTTCCATCCGCAGGGAGTCTGGCCGAGGTTTCCACATATGGCCCCGAACGATGTGAACAGGGTCCCGAGACGCCAAACGGTGTATCTACCGCAACATAGCCCACCCCTAGGGTCAGTTCTACGCACGACCGCCAACACATAACCGACAAACACCAGAAACTAATTGCAACTCCTGGACAGAGTACTAGGGTGATTAAGAAGCCGAGAGGGTCCATTGGTTTCGGGCCCAATGTATGGTAGTAGCTTATTCTTAAATCACACATACAGATCTCAGTTCTTAGGGACAGCCTCAATGAAACAACCCACCATGTACTCCTACATGGCCTCTCATCAATACCTTTACCAAATCATGTTCAACACATTCCTCACATTACCGACAGAATCATTTCACTCTACCCCATCACCGAGATGAACCAGACCTGACACAACTCTAAGCATAGCAGGCATAGCAAGGTAGGAAACACATACATGGCTCAATCAACTCCTACACATGCTAGTGGGTTTCATCTAGTTACTGTGGCAATTACATGTCATGTAGAGGATAAGGGTTCAACTACCGCAGCACACAGCAGTTTGAAACATTGTTGTTTTAATGTAGTAAATGAGAGCAGAGGCGAGAACATGGGATTGTATCGATATGATCAATGGGGCTGCTTGCCTGATGGAGTAGTAGTAGGGTACTGCCCTTCAGTTGGATACTCAGAGATATCCTCGGAGGCAGAACCTACCACGAGAGACACCACAGAAGATAATCAACACATGGCAATATGCAACAATATGATGCATGCTATGACATGGCAAAATGATGTGTCCTTCCTAATGCAATGTGAAACAAGTTGAAATGGGTCCATTTGAATCAAAGATTCAAATGAAAGCTTAAGCTCTTATGCATAATAAGTGTATTGGCTTGTTTCACCTAAACAGCAAGCTTAAAGTGTTTTGTCATGCATGAAACCATTACAGATGGATAGATTGAATTTTTCTGATCATTTTTCATATATAATTTGTTGGATTTGGAGCTATGGTTGATTTTCTATGATTTTTAGAAGTTTTGGCTATTTTTGGAATTTCCTATATAAAAATAAATCCAGAAATTAAATAACTGCATCAGCACTACGTCGCTGTGACGTCAGCGAGTCAAAGGCGCCAGCCCGGGTCAAACCTGACTGGTGGGCCCCATCTGTCAGTGTCTCTGTGTACTAACTAAGCTAGTTAGTCCTAATTAATTGGGCAGGGCCCACTAGTTAGTCACTACTAACTAAACTAACCTAGTTAATTAGCACTAACCAGACTAATTAGTCGGGCGGGGCCCACATGTCAGTGAGAGAGAGGGGGAGGTCAACCCGTGTCAGCGGGGTCAACCTCGCCGGTCAGCGGTCAAAGCCTGCTGGCGTTTAGCCTCCGGCGAGGCCAGACGTGGCGGCGCGCTACGGGATTTTCCCACAGGGCACCATTTGGCGCACGGAGAGCACCTACGTGGAGCTGGGACTTGCCCGCATCCAACCACGGTGGTCGTTTGGCCGGGGAGTGGCCGGAGCATCGCCGGCGATGAGCTCGGCGGAGGCCGAGGCTCGGGTGTGCTCGTGCTCGTGGCTGCGGTGGCCTAGGCGATGCAGCAAAAGCACCTATAGCATCTACGCCACGCGAGGAGTGTGACAGGCACAAGCCCGTGACCAAATGGTCACCGGAGCATCATCGGCGACGTGGTCAGGCTGCAGCGCGTTCGGGCACAAGAGGCGCGGCGTCTACGGTGTTCTAGGGGCGAAACGAAAAGCACGAGGAGGTTTAGCAGCTCATAGGGAAGCCGCAGGGATGGTCAGTGTGCTTGGGGAAGCTCAGGTGCGGCGGATCGACGATGACGATCGACGGCGGCCGAAGGTTGAAGACGACGGTGGCGGGGACGATGCAGGGGCTCCGCCGTCGTGCAGCTCGGCTGGTCGACATAGTCGACGACGGCGAACCGTCCGGACACGGTGAGAGGCGCGGGGACGGTGTTGGACGCGGCTGCGGTGAGAGGTGGCGACGGTGACGTCTCGGGCGACGTCGGGGAGGGCGAGAGAGGGAACCAGAGAGAGAGCGAGTGTGTTTGGGAGTTCGGGGAGAGAGAGGATTCGTCCCAGGGCGACAGGTCGACAAGGGGAGCGGCTGGGCGGCGGGCAGCTACGTGGCAAGCAGGCTGTGCTCGCCGTCGAGCACCTACCTGCCTGTGCTGGCGAGAGCAAGCAGCTCGCTGGCATAGCAGGTGGGCTGGGCTGCTAGGTGGGCCGGCCAGGTGGGTTCAGGTAGGTGCTCTGCACTATTTTCTGTTTCTCTTTTATTTATTTTCTGTACTTTGTTTTGAAATAGAATAAATACTGTTTCTTTTCCAAAAACTCTAGAAATATTCAAAGGCACATTTGAGAATATTCTCAACTGCCTAAAAATGCTTCCAAGATTATTTGAGCACTTTAAAATATTTATAAGATTTAAAATTCCCAAATTCAAATACTTATGACTTGGTTCAAAAATCCAGAATGGCCCCATAAATTGTAAAACCATTTTTGGCAGAGGTTTAAACCAGAACCAAAAATGGTGGGCTTTTATGATGGGCATTTTGGGTTCATTGAAATTCCAATTTTTGGAATTTAGCATTTTCAAGGGGGTGTTGGGGTTGATTAGCCCCCATTTCAAGTTTAAAAGAAATTTAAACATGATGCACAAGTTCAACCAACCCTAATGCATAATAGGAAAGCAGGGATGTGACAGGTAGTGTCCCGGGGAGTTGAGCTCCGAGATGTTGTCGTCACAATTTTATCGTTGCAGTTCTGGAATACCTGAGTTCGCCGACATCGAAAATCTCCTTTATGCAGTTGTTGGTGAGATAACCTCGACGCCACCCAGTACTGGTGCGGTAGTTTGGGAGTATTGCCATAACTCGTATAACAGATGCTTTTCGAAAGTTGAGGTAAATGATTTCCGAAGATTTCTTGGTTATGTGTTGAAGGATGGATACAGCTGGATGTAGGATTTGCTAGTTTTTGGGTGAGATATTATGCTTCCCCTGTATCCCCAACACCTGATTGCATAACCAGAAAGTTTCGGGAGTTTATAAGTGGGAATTCAAGTAGCTCTTAGGATATCTTTCCTACAGATGCATGATATGAAATTGGGGTTCGACGTCTAGTGGTCCGGCTATCCACGGTTGGTTTTACAGTGGTCTCGTTGTGTCTTAAAGAGTCCTTGGCTATGCTGACTCGGGGACGCTTCGTATGTTATGTGCACTGCCTTGTACATGATGGTGCTGTACGATCGAGCACGTGCGGGCCCCACCACGAAAACTTCAGACGAAATCTCTATCATATGTTTGTTCTGGCTTATTCTGCAAGCTAATCCTTTGTTTTGTTTTGAATTGTGGTATTCGAGTTGCTTCGAAGACAAGTGTTCATTCCATACCTTTCCTAAGCGGCGTTCTCATACTCCTATGTGAATACCAATCCTTTTCGATCATCGAGATTGTCATGCCAATCCTATTCAACCGGCGTGTTTCTCTTCAAGTGGATCCGATCATTTCAGCATCAGCAAGGTCATTTATCAGTTCTTCTCAGCGGTGTTTGCTTCATCCGTCCCAAGTTACCTTTGTTTTTCCCGCCCTCCCACCCTTTTTCTTCAAGGACTCAGATTTCTTAATCAAGTATCCATCTTATCGATGGGAAGTCTCTCCATTCTTTTCTGTCAATGTTCGTATCCGGTGATTCTCATGAAGATTCTAACGGAGCTTCTAGTTCGTCATTCCTCATTCTTTTTCTTCTTCGGTGAATTCAAGTCAAGCTTTGTCAATCATATCTTGTCCTCGTTCCAAATGTCTTGTCATGCCGGTGCACCTCTTAATCATCTTTTTCTCGCTATTCAATTGTTCCGGAGTGCTGAAGATATCTCGAAGATTCGTGTTTCCACTCTGCATTCGTTCAACCTATTCTGAGGTTGTTATCTCATTCAAGCCAATTAATTCAACGCGTGCAATCTATCTTTTAAATCATTCAACCGGGTATCTTCTGAGTGGGTCCTAACCCACAGGTCTTTTCCCAGGATCTTACCTGACTCTTCTAATTTTTCCCGGAGCTTCTAAAATTCATTTCAAAGTTTGATGTAGGAATGAGTTATCGTCAGTCATATATCTTTCTCCAAGATCGGTCAAATTCTGTTCATCGTTGGTTGAACCTTTCTAATTTTCATCCCGGAGTATATCAACAATTCATGGTGGTGTTTCGCGTCGCCGTTCTCAACATTTGAAGACCGAAGAAGAGTTTTTTTCCATATGTTGCTCCATTCTCTTCAAGATTCGTGATTCTAGATTGTTGCCATCCTCTCATAATTGTTTTTGATTGTGAGAATTCTTTTCAACCATCCAGAGAAATTAAGGAGTCTTTTTAGTTTGTTTCTTCGGAGCCCATCATATTAGAAGTATCCATTCCAGCTTTCAGCTCTCGTTCTCCAATCTTACAGGTGCATGATTCAAATATTCTCTAATCAGTTCACGATCTCTTTGTTCTCATGTATCTAAATCCTAGCAAGAATCTTCGTTCATTTGTCAATTCTTCACGGTGATTCACCCCTTTACTTTGTTCATTTTCAATTATTATAGTGGTTCGTTCAAGATCTCTCTTCCTTCATTATAATATCAATTCATTCATTTTTTTTCAATCCTACCTGTGGATCCTTGAAGACTTTCTCAAGTTGGCGCTATATCTATTTTAATCCTTTCTACGAGAATAAGTAGTACGCTAAATCCGTTGCTTGTCATCAATTAAATTGGTGAAGGATACGCATAACATAATTCTTATTCTTGTTTCATCCAAGTGATAAATTCCTTCCTTCGGAGTTTGTTCATCTTTTCTTTCTCGGAGTTCGAAGCTCTAATTATCACGGAGATCCATCTAAAGCATTACAAGGTTTCACCTTGTGTTTTCAACTTCTCTTTCTTTTCGTTATCCTTTTGTTTACCGGAGTTCTTCATGGAGGCGCTACATGATGGTTCATAAAGGATTTAATTCCTTCTCGAAGTGTTCATCAAGATTCTTTCAAGAGGAGCTCAAGCATTCTTCATCTTGCAATCCAGAGTGCAATTCTTTCTTCCGTATTATTGGAGGTGGTATTATGTCATTCTTGATAATTTGAGTTCATGTTTCATGATTCACATGTTGTTAAGAATGAGGTATTTTAAATCCATCAACCTCTTCGTTGGAGTTATCTTGGGTTATATTTCACCTAAAACCTTCCGTAAGGAATGTTGCTATTTATGGTGTTTATTGATGATCCATGTTTCCTCCTATTCTCGCGATGAAAGATGTTTTCATCTCTCCGTCGCTCTCAAGCAAGCAATTGTTTTCGTTTGTGGCAGGTTTTCACCTAAAGTTCTCGAGATGTTTTCCATAAGCCCTCAACAAGCCTGTTCTTTTCGTTGTTGATTTCCCAACAAATCCGTTCAATCCTTATTTTTAAGGATGCTCTCTCAAATTCATTTGAGGTAGAACATGGTGTTTTTCTTCTCTGTTCTCTTCTTTGCATTCTTTCATTTCTTCCGGAGGCTTTGTATTGTTGCTATATTCACCCATCATCTTGTTTTGTCAAATATCATGTTCTTTTCGTGCTTGTCCATTTAACCGGAGTATCGTGCCCTCTTTTCAAGTTCTCTCATCTTATCAAGTTTTGCCTCACTTTTCAACTGGACTGCTGTCTGAAATCTTTCACCCATTGTGCCGTTATTTCAATAATCCCGTAGTTAGTGTGTTGTTGATCTCATCAAGTATCCTCATCTTGTCAAGATCATGTTCGATTCCTTCCATTTACAGTCGGAGTGCCGTCCAAATTATATCATTCTTATTCCTTCTCTATCTTGTTAACCGGAGCATTGTCATAATTGATCCTTATCGTTCCTTGTACTTCTCCTTTTCTACTGGAGTGCTTGCATGTACTTCTTGTTCATTGCAACCCTTTTCTCATGTCTTTCAACCTACAGGGTTCTCGTGATGTTCTTTGTTCCTCTTTCCTAACGGAGTGTTTTCCACTTCGTTCATCTTCATTGTATTCTTTTCTTTCTATTTTTTCAACCTCTCAAGGTTCTTTGGTTTCACTCATTTGTCAAAGAAGCAACTTAGTTTTACCCGTTCTCTTCCTCTTCCGTTTCCCTCCGGTGCCATCCTAGATCTCAGGACGAGATCCTCTCGTAGTGGTGGAGTTGTGACGCCCCGAGACCGTTGCGCCAGTTGTCTTCTAGTTATTTGCTGCTGTTGTCTTGTATTTTGCTTGCGTGTTGCATCTTGCCATGTCATCATCCGCATTGCATCTGCATGTTTTCAAAACTTGCATCCGTCCGGGTTCCCCCAGTTCTTTCTGTTGTCCGTTCTGAGCCCAGACACACTTGCACGCTCCCGAGGCACGTCCGAAATATTATTTTATAAGTGGCCGTAAAATGTTCTCGGATGGGTTGAAAGTTGGCATGCGGTGTTTTTATGTTGTCAGTAGGTCTCCTGCCAAATTTCATCGCATTCGGAGTCCGTTTGATGCCCCAACGGTTAACTATACCGGCAATATAGTCGGTCTCACGTCCGACGTTTTCGGTCTCCGGAAATGGTTGCCAGGTTGCTTTCCTTTTTCTTCGGAGTCGAACCAAACACTTGACCTTGTCCATCAAACCCTCTTTGCACGGTGCGTCGACCCCCTGGCGCATCCGAAAGCTATCCCGAACCCGACCCGAACTGTCCCCACCGTTGTGTCCGGATCATCCCCAAACATCTACAAAACGTCTCCGTTTTCCTCATTGGGCTCCCTAGCCTATTTATCCGATACCGTCCGATTTTGATCGGAGGGTCCAAACCTAATCTTTTTGTCCCTATATATAGACCAACCCCTACCCAAATCGGATCAAACCCTAAAATCTAGGAGAGGTGTCCCGTCGCCCGCCGCCACTTCCAATCCTCTCGGGATCCCCTCACTCAATTTCCCTCGATCCCACCGCCCGGCCAACCAGAGCCACACCCCTCCCAGATCCATTCCACCGCAGCCGACCACCTCCCGTCTTTTCTGCGCCACCCAAATCCCCAGCAAGCCACAACCTCCTCCATCCCCATGCTCGCCCCCGACGCCCAAGCTCCTCCTCCAACCAGAACGAGTGCCACCGCCACCGTGCCAGAGATGAGTTCCTCGTGCCCTGCTCACCTTCCTCCCTTCCTCTACTTCCCCTCGTTCCTCATCTTTATTCCACTGTTTGCGACAGATCGAGCCATGGCACCGCCCCAGGTTTTTCCCTGACCCCATGGATGCCCACCACCGGGTCGTCGCTGCCTCCTCACAGGGCCTCTGTGGACGCCAAACCGCTGGTTTCCTCTGCACCCTCGCACCCTGCCGGACCTCCATCCTGGCCTCCGTCACACCCACCGCGGCATGTCCCTCGCTGCGCCGCTTCTCCTTTGCAATGAGCGGCAGTTGCAGTCGCTGCAACCGCCCCGCGCGTTGACTGCATCGCCCCGAATCGGCCTCTTCTGCGTCGTTTCCCGCTCCTCCGCCTCACCTTCCTCCCTGACTGCAAGCCGCCGCCGCCCGGATCCTCCCCAAGCTCCAAGTCTGCGAACTGCCACAGGTCGCCCGTCCAAGCTGCAGGAGCAGCATCGCCGCTGCCGTCCCGAAACTCTTCTGTCGCTCCTCCGGTGACCCCGCTCCAAGTTCCTGCCTCGCCGGAGTGGTCCTCGTCGCCGCCCTTCTCCCTCCGCCTTGCCCGCTTGTCGGAGCTCATCTGCTGCTCTGCATCGTGCCTGCTGCGCCCCTGTGGAGCTGCTCTGCTTCACCTCTGCTCGAGCAGGACGACCCCGCCCCACGTCTCTTCTGTACAGGCACGAGCACACGACCGCGTTGACCACGCTGGGTCTGCCTCGACCCAATCCAGCAAGCGGGCTGGCCTGCCCGGCCTCCTCCCTACCAACTGGGCATCAGCCCACTAGGTGAGGCCACCCCCGGCGCTCACTGTCCTGTGCAGCCCGGTAGACTAGATTCGGCCCGGCTACATTTTTTTCCCTGCTGACGTTTTTCCTAATATCTAATGCATTGCATAATTACAGAAGTATGCCATTTTCTTGCATTGCTCATAATTAAATAACCATGCATCAGAATTAATTAAACTTTATATGTAAAATGCTTAGAATTGCATCCAGTTTAATAATATGCCACTTTCATCTATGTTATAAATGTTAAAAATGTTGTTTGTTTAAATTTGCCTATTGCTATGCTAAAACGGTTTATTTCATAACTAAATAATCGTAGCTCCAAACCTAACAAACTTTATATGTAAATGGGGTAGAAAAATGCCTAGTTTAACATGGTGGTTTTACATTGCATGCTTAACAACTCTAAAATATGCTTTAGGGAAGAACAGTACCAAACCTAAAATATTGCACATGAGGAGTTTCCGGACTTGTTATTTGTTGATCCGGCCTCATTTAAACTTGCCTAGATAGGTAGTTTTGTTGTGCTTCACCCCTTGCCATGTTAAGCAACATTTAATATTGTTGAGTACATAAGCGAGATCGAACTAAATGATTGAAGTGGTGTTCCGTCAATATGCAACCAGTTGCATATTGAGCTCCACTTAATTTGTAGGATTGCTTGCGCACTTTTCCATGCCATGCTTCAGTAAACCGGACATGCCTCATACTTGATTGTGCATCATGCCATGTTCATATGGTAGTTGTTTACTATGTGTTTTACTTCTTTCCAGTGTTGCTTCCTCGGGTTGGTTCTGATAACGTCGCGTTTGTGAGGATCCATTCGACTACGTCCGTTTGTCTTCTTCGTGGACTCGTTCTTCTTCCTTGCGGGATCTCAGGCAAGATGACCATACCCTCGAAATCACTTCTATCTTGGCTTGCTAATTGCTCGCTCTATTGCTATGCCTATGCTGCTATACCCACCACTTGCTATATCATGCCTCCCATATTGCTAAGCCAAGCCTATAACCCACCTTGTCCTAGCAAACCGTTGTTGGCTATGTTACCGCTTTGCTCAGCCCCTCTTATAGCATTGCAAGTTGCAGGTGAAGATTGGAGTTTGTTCCTTGTTGGAACATGATTATATGTTGGGATATCACAATATCTCTTATTTAAATTAATGCATCTATATACTTGGTAAAGGGTGGAAGGCTCGGCCTTATGCCTGGTGTTTCGTTCTACTCTTGCCGCCCTAGTTTCCGTCATACCGGTGTTATGTTCCTTGATTTTGCGTTTCTTACACGGTTGAGTTATAATGGGAACCCCTCGACAGTTTGCCTTGAATAAAACTCCGCCAGCAAGGCCCAACCTTGGTTTTACCATGTACTGAATAAGAGAGGCGATAAAGAGTTGGCTTACAATCGCCACTTCACACAATACATAAATATAGCATTACATCATCCAGAATACAAATCAAGGTCCGACTATGGAACCAAATAAAGAAAGACAACCCCTAATGCACAAATCCCCGATCTCCCCAACTGGGCTCCACTACTGATCGTCCAAAAAGGAAACATAGTAACATCCTGAATCCTCGTCGAACTCCCACTTGAGTTCAGTAGCGTACCCTGCACTGGTATCATCGGCAGCTGCATCTGGTTTTGGAAGTAATCTGTGAGTCACGGGGACTCAACAATCTCACACCCTCGCGATCAAGACTGTTTAAGCTTAAGGGTAGGAAAAGGTAGTGAGGTGAAGCTGCAGCAACCACTAGCATATATGGTAGCTAACTTACGCAAATGAGAGCGAGAAGAGAAGCAAAGCACGGTCGTGAACTAGAAGTGATCAATAGGTGATCCTGAAACTACTTACGTACAAGTATAACACGAGACCGTGTTCTCTTCCCGGACTCCGCCGAAAAGAGACCATCATGGCTACACACGGTGTTGATTCATTTTAAATTAAGTTTAAGTGTCAGGTTTTCCACAACCGGATATTAACAAATTCCCATCTGCCCATAACTGCGAGCACAGCTTTCGAAAGTTCAAAACCCTATAGGGGTGTCCCAACTTAGCCCATCACAAGCTCTCATGGTCAACGAAGGATATTCCTTCTCCCAGGACGACCCGATCAGACTCGGAATCCCGGTTACAAGACATTTCGACAATGGTAAAAGAAGACTAGCAAAGCCGCCCGAATGTGTCGACAAATCCTGATAGGAGCTGCACATATCTTGTTCTCAGGGCACACCAGATGAACACTACGTACAACTAAAACCAACCCTCAAGTTTCCCCGAGGTGGCGCTGCAAGTGGCTCTGTTTTGGACCAACACTCAGAGGAGCACTGGCCCGGGGGTTGAAAATAAAGATGACCCTTGAGTCCGTGGAACCCAAAGGAAAAAAGGCTTAGGTGGAAAATAGTAAAACCAAGGTTGCGCCTTGCTGGAGGAATTTTATTCAAGGTGAACTGTCAAGGGGTTCCCATTATAACCCAACCGCGTAAGGAACGCAAAAATCAAGCAACATAACACCGGTATGACGGAAACTATGGCAGCAAGAGTGGAACAAAACACCAGGCATAAGGCCGAGCCTTCCACCCTTTACCAAGTATATGGTTGCATTGAAGTAAACAAGATATGATAATGATATCCCAACAATAAACATGTTCCAACAAGGAACAAACTCCATCTTTACTAGCAACTAGCAACGCTATAAGAGGGGCTGAGCAAAGCGGTAACATAGCCAACAACGGTTTGCTAGGACAAGGTGGGTTAGAGGTTTGACATGGCAATATGGGAGGCATGATATAGCAAGTGGTAGGTATCGCAGCATAGCAAAAGAGCGAGAAACTAGCAAGCAAAGATAGAAGTGATTTCGAGGGTATGGTCATCTTGCCTGCAAAGTTCTCCGAGTTGACGTAAGCTTGATCCTCGTAAGCGTACTCAATGGGTTCCTCGATCACGTACTCGTCTCCCGGCTCTACCCAAGGCAAGAACACAAGCAAAGGACCAACAATCAATCACGGTGCAATGCGCAAGCAACATGATGCAAAACATGTCATGTTATGCGGGATGTGACATGCAATGCATATGCGTGCTCCGGAAGGAAAAGATTGAACCAGCCTCAACTTGGGAAACCAAGAGTGCCTCTGGAAATATGAGTTGATTTCGGTCGAAATCGATATAAAGATCACCGGAATCGGATGCACGGTTTGTAAATGGCAAGCAAAACAAGAATGGCACAATTCTGCGATTAACAACACGATGCCATCTAGAATGCAACAAGAAACTAAGCTACTGCACTCCAACATAGCAACAAAGTACATGGAAGTGATCTACTCAAGATGCTTGACAAAAGATGAACACTGAGCTACGGCTAAATCACACAATAGCAGGTTCAAACAAGCATGGAATATACTAACATGTCAGGAATTAACATCAGGAAGCAATGTTTAGAGCAAGATAAGAACATGCCACAGGAACATATCATGGAAAAACAAGGAATGGCATGAATCTACTCAAAGCATATAACAAAAGTCCCTTACTGACCATAAGCCAAAAAGGATCAGAAGATATGATGGCACCCTTGTAAACATAGCAAGTTTCGTTAACAGATTCAGACTTAGCAGAAAACTGGACCTGGTATAAACAGAATTATGAAGGCCTCTTTGTGAGCTCGATTCACTCATCAAAGGGCATTGCATGACAAACTATGCATACAACCAGCAAGAAGACATTATTATTAAGCTAACAAATCAAGAACAAGCTCATAGAATGCATGGATCAACTACAACATCGATGCCAAAATTGATTAACATGTAAACAGTCTGCCAGAAATATTTTATAGCAAAAGTAGAGCAAGATTGAGTCATGCTAGGGCACTCCATAAATGCAAACAGGGGCACGGATGGATAGAACATGACAATATGTCAAAATCATCCATACTGAACATACTCAAAATAAGCATGGATCTTTCTGTAGCAACATGAGTACATGGCATTAAAATAACAGCAGGGAAATGACTTGGTGAAATTCTAAGTCTCTGAAATTAGGAATATCATGAGAGCTACTTTGCATGCATGTGCTAGTCACCACATTGATCACAAAAATACATGGCATACACCCCTTTAAACATGGCATGGCATAGCCCAAAACACATGTAGAACTCATGACCATATGCAGCACACAATAATCATGGCAAACATGACAAATGCTCATAATCTGATAAGAATCAGGAACTAACATTTTATAGCACTCTTGCATCAACAATTTGGGTATCAAGATGGACTCAAAAAAGCACGTCCCAATGGAAAAAAATGAAGAGCACATCCAGGTGAACATTTTGATATATGGCACGCACAAAACGGAGCTACGGATGCGGAGTTATGATGCAAAGAATAGGGCTAGAAAATGTTAGGGACGTGGGGAAAACACGGGGTCAACCTAGGGTTTGAACGGATCTGGATTTGGCATGCAGACTTCGAGGAGCCCTGGAGCTCACTTTAGATGACGGGGACGGCGGCCGGAGCTGGAGTAGGGGCTCGCCGAAGTTGGAGGGCTTGCCGGAGTAGTCGGGGACGGCGGGACAGCGGCGCAGTCCGGCGAGGTTGGCGAGGAGCACGGCGGAGGTCGTTGGGCGCGGTGGCGGTGCGGTCGCCGGCGAGCTTCACCGGCGAAGGGCGAAGGCGGCGGTGGGCGGCGCGAAGGCGGGCAGAGGCTGCCGACGGGTGGAGGCGGCGAGGCGCAAAGGCGGCGTAGGGCGCGGTGCGGGCCGCGGGGGCTCCACATGGGCCAAGCGGGCAGGCGGCGCGGGGGGGCTCGCTGGGTGCCACGTGGCGGCTCCGGAGTGGCTGGGGCGCAGCTGCGGACGCGTCTAGCGCCGTCCGGGCGTGTCCGGTGGCGGAGAGGGAGCGGGGCTAGTGTTAGACTGCGCGAAAATCCGGGAGGGGCACATATTTATTGTTAGAGGGAGCTAGAAGAGTCCAAATGAGGTGCGGTTTTCGGCCATTCGATCGTGATCGAACGGCCGAGAGGATGGAGGAGGTTTGGATGGGTTTTGGGCCACTTTGGAAGGGGGTTGGGCTGCAACACACACGAGGCCTTTACGGTTCCTCGATTGACCGTTGGAGTATCAAACGGACTCCAAATGGCACGAAACTTGACAGGCGGTCTACCGGTGGTGTACCAAGGACGCTTGTCCAATCTCGGTCCATTCCGTGGAATTTTAACACCCGCTCATGAAAAGAGGCAAAAGGCGGCGCCGGAGGACGTAGAAGTGCCGGATTGCAAAACGGACAACGGGGAAAATGCTCGGATGCATGAGACGAACACGTATGCAAATGCGATGCACATGATGACATGATATGAGATGCATGACATGGACAAAAAGCAAAACAAAGACAAGAACCCAACCACGAATCTCATAACTTAGAGCCGAAAATGGCAAGAGTTCCAATACAAATATGGTAAGTTACATCCGGGGTGTTACAACGACCCGCCCGGCCGCAAAGCTCCACCGCCTCCTTTTTCTAGGCGGCATCACGGGCTTCACAGGCCGCCTGGTATCTGGTTTCCTCCTCCGCCATCTCCTTCTTGAATGCCACTTGCCTGACTTTGTCAGCCAGCGGCAGCGACTTCCACAGACAAAGATTGCACTGGCCCCAAAACCAGTCCAAAGTTGGGGGCCCGGCGCAACCTCGTCAGGCGGTGTGTAGGGGTCCTTGTCGCTGCTAATTGAGTGAGCGTCCTCTAGGGCGGTGACTCCTCGTCGCTGCATGGGCAGACCGGCGGCTCCACGGCAGAGATTTGAGAGAGAGAGAGATAGAGAGAAAGAGGGCGAGCGAGGGCAGGATGTAGATGAGAATGCAGGCGGCACGACATGAGCAAGGTAGTATTTATTGGCGGACGGAATATATACCGACGGGGACAGTACACATGCCTGTCGCCTGAATTTATGAGTACTGTAGTTTGAATTACACACGATTCCCGCAGAAAAATCCGTGTGTGAACATAATAGCCAAAATCTGTGTGTGAACATAATAACTGACGGTTTCCAATGCAGAACTGTGTCTGATTAATGAACCCCCAATTCACCTACCAAACCTCGACCCGCGAGATAGACTGCCAATCGTGTGGGGGGCAGTTGTCTTCCAGATATTTACATTTTTTTGAACACCAGCTATTTACATCATCTGATGATTTTTTGACTCGCACACAAGCACACAATAATATGATTTTTCAAACCGTTATGGTTAGGCATTGCATGTAGATGTAGTTCAAATTTGAATTACGGTCATTAAATAGTTAGAAAATCACATAAATGTCTTTAAAAGGTCAAATGACCATTGAAATTTTCCAAATTTTCACAAGATAGTTTGATTAGTGCATGTTAAACGTAGAAAAAAATTTGAAGGCCGTAAGAGGAAGCTATCTCCCGTTCGTCATCGAACATGCATTGTTCCCTCTCGAAACCACGAACCTTCTAGTGAGTTGCTCCGGTATGTGAGGGTTTTGTGTCCAAACTTTCGTCAAACAGGCCAAGTTTTTTTACCACATCATCTTGGTGGCATGACATTAAATCATCAAGGTTTCATGTTTTTCTAATCATTTTTTAATTTTTTGGAATTAAAATGCCATGCTACTCCATGCTTGTGTGCCCATGCCTTGAGACCAATATGTTTGAAAATTCCTTCTAATTTACTGTACATGGAATTAACTCGCAAACAAGTACAATAAATTTGATTTTTCAAACTGTTATGGTTAGGCATTGCATGTAGATGTAATTCAAATTTGAATTACGGTCATTACATGGTTAGAAAATCACTTAAAGTTCTTTAAAAGTGCAAATGACCCCTTAAATTTTCAAAAATTTCACATGACAGTTGTATTGGTGCACGTTAGATGTAGAAAAAATTGAAGGTCGTAAGAGGAAGCTATCTCCCGTTCGTGATCAAACATGTATTGTTCCCTCTCGGAAACACGAACCTTCTAGTGAGTTGCTCCGGTTTGTGAGGGGTGTGTGTCCAAACTTTCGTCAAACAGGCCAATTTTTTACCACATCATCTTGGTGGCATGACATTAAATCAACCAAGGTTTCATGTTTTTCTGATCATTTTTTTAATTTTTTGGAATTAAAATGCCATGTCACTCCATGCATACTTATGCATGTGTCCATGTTGTGAGACCTATATGTTTGAAAATTCCTTCTAATTTACTGCACATAGAATTAACTTGCACACAAGTACACAGATATGATTTTTCAAACTGTTTTGGTTAGGCGTTGCATGTAGATGTAGTTCAATTTTGAATTACGGTCATTAAATGGCTAGAAAATCACTTAAATTTTTTAAAAGGTCAAATGACCCCTAGAATTTTCAAAAATTTCACATTATAGTTGGAGTAGTGCACGTTAGACGTAGAAAAAAATTGAAGGCCGTAAGAGGAAGCTATCTCCCATTCGTCATCAAACATGCATTGTTCCCTCTCGGAACCACGAGCCTTCTAGTGAGTTGCTCCGGTTTGTGAGGGGTGTGTGTCCAAACTTTCGTCAAACATGCCAATTTTTTTACCACACCATCTTGGTGGCATGACATTACATCAACCGAGGTTTCATGTGTTATTGATATTTTTTTATTTTGTAATTAAAATGCCATGTCACTCCATGCATACATATGCATGCGTCCATGTCATGAGACAAATATGTTTCAAAATAACTTCTAATTTACTGCACATGGAATTAACTCGCACACCAGTACACAAATAAGATTTGTCAAACCATCATGGTTAGGCGTTGCATGTAGATGTAGTACAAATTTGAATGAAATGGCTAGAAAATCACTTAAATATCTTTAAAATGTCAAATGACCCCTAGAATTTTCCAAAATTTCACATTAGAGTTGTAGTAGTGCATGTTAAACATACAAAAAAAATTCGAAGGTGGTAAGAGGAAGCTCTCTCCCGTTCGTCATCAAACATGCATTGTTCCCTCACGGAACCACGAGCCTTCTAGTGAGTTGCTCCGGTTTGTGAGGGGTGTGTGTCCAAACTTTCGTCAAACATGCCCAATTTTTTTCCACATCATCTGGGTGGCATGAAATTACATCAACCAAGGTTTCATGTGTTTCTGATTTATTTTTTAAATTTTTGGAATTAAATTGCACATGTACACATGTAATTAAATCGCACACAAGTACACAAAATATGAGTTTTCAAACCATTATGGTTAGCTATTGCATGTACATGTAGTTCAAATTTCAATTATGGTCATTAAATGCCTAGAAAATCACTTAAATGTCTTAAAACGTCAAATGACCCCTGAAATTTTCCAAAATTTGACATGACAGTTGTATTAGTACTACAAAATTTCTCATACATTTAAAACACCATCCATTGCCACTATACTCCAAATACAGCTAATAAAAAATGTCTACAACATCACACATAGTTGTTTTCGAGGAACCGTTTGTGATGAAAATATCTGGATCTATTTAAGTCTCCCTCCTTAAGCTTCGCCGGCTCGTCTGCTCAAGTGTCGGCAACCACCGAATCCACGAATCCCGACCCCCATTCCCGCACCCCCTTCTTGCAAAGATGACGCCATGGAAACACTTCATGAAGGCCCGTACGATGGCCACATCCCCCAGAGCACCGCCGCCTGCACCGAGAGTGCCCCTGCATCCGCATTGAGCGCGGCCACTTCCATCGAGAGGGCATCTGTGACATCAACAGGGAAGCTGCAGCAGCCGAGACGGCTGAAGCTGCTGCTGCGACGGCGGCTGCAAACACCGCGTCTCCCCGACTCGGGTTGAGGCCATCCATGCCAAGATCGAGGATGCACACGCCAAGATATTCCAGGCCACCTCGGACTACAGCATGTAACCCATGTTTGAAAAGGTGGCGTTGGCCATGGATCACCTGCTTCCTGATGAGGTCGCCGAGGGGGAGCTGGAGATGCAGGACGGGGCGGAGATCGAGGAGCACCGGGAGGAGGAGTTGCGCGTGGTCGAGGTCAAGGTAGAGAAGAGTTTGTCCATCGAGGAATCGGCGGTGGAGTACCAACGTGAGCTCTGGCACAGCCACTACTACGAGTACAACCTCGAGGGCGGCGCGGAGGACGAGGACGAGGACGCGGTCGACTTCAGCAGGGGGATGTGGAGTCTAGCTACGGCGGCATGTCGCCAGGACAAGTATCTCACGCTGGCAATGCATAGGCTGGCGCGGTGGTGGATTTGTTAAAATTATGCGTAGTTAGGCTTTTGTTTTTATTGCTAGTATTTTGTTAGAGCAATGTTTAGGTCAACTGGCTCTGTTTAATTACTAAAATTGCTCGATTCAGTAAGTGTGGTCTGTCTGCTGTACGCTCTTTTGTATGCCCGGATTAGCAAGCGATGTTAAATTATGCAATGACATACCCGGGAAAATTTCCACCAAAATTTGCATTATCAAACTCATCCCATGCGCGTAAAGTAGAAGAATCATTTGCGATGCACACAGTCTTTCAAAGTGAATGGTCCGGCGGCACCACGCGCAAAGTTTCCCTCCACATTTCCAAAATTTTAGCCTACCGCCAAAATATCTACCCCCGCCCCCCGCCCCCTTCCCCCTTCCCCACCACCTTTTCTCCCCGACCACATGTCACATTTCCCCTGTTTCCTTCTTCCTTCCTTGCTAAACTATAGCCGCTTCCTCGCTCTCGTCATCTCGCATCCTACCGCCGGTGTCGCCATGGTCTTCTTCAAAGACCTCTCCAGCGGTTCCTCCTCCGGCGACTACTCCTTCACCACCCGGGTATGCCTCTCTTCTCTCTCTCTCAGGCTATGACTTGGAATGAAGGATTTTTACCGAGCAGTCGATTTGAGTCATTTCTTCCTCTTGTAGGTCCCTAAGACCATCAGTGGCAACGAATGTACCGGGGTGGCTGAAGATCTATCTGCTCATTGTGACCATTAATCTCCATGCGTGAAGCTAGTTGCATTTCATTCTGTGGACAGTGGGAGGAAGTTTCTGGCATGTGTAGAGAAGGTTGGACCCTCTTTCGTTGTTACAAATCATTTGTTAGATGCGATTGAGACAGTGTCACGGTCCAACCCATCCATACCACACCTTCAACCAAACGCATCCTAAGATAGTGTCACAGTTTGTACCTAGTATCTTAAATTGTTGCCATCTCATCAGCGGTTCCATTAGAAAAATTATTTGGCACCGCTTCAACAGTTTGTGCAACCAAGTTTGGTCCACACATCCGAGCAGCCAAGCAGTAAAATAATAAATATTTATGGCACGAAGGAACTGGGCATCCGAGCAACTACGTGCTCCGTAGTCTGAGTCCCTGATTTTTTTTTGATGCATCGGCTCGACAGTGCAGGGCAGCGGTGCAAGATGTAGCAACAATTGTCTTTACCCCAGTTTTGGCATACATAGTGGACGGTCTTAGTGCTATTAGTTCTATGTTACTAAATTTGTGCATGTACACACCTGTTAGTATCAATTTGCTGTCATCCAAATAATGTCCCTATGCTGTTGCAGTTATATTTACCTTCCTCATAAAATGTTCAATTTGTTATTTATTGTACATGAGTAAGAACTTGTAGCATTGTTGTAGTTAATTGTAGCTTCTGATGTTCCAGAATTTGGTTGTTGTCTCAGTACCAATTATTTCATTTGCACATTGATTTTTTTGAGAAGATATGTCTTAATTAACATGTTTCTTCAGTTTTTTAAAATAAGCATTGGTGATTTTCTATGTTGCTATAAACCAATTTCCCCTACAATTGTTACTGATCTAGTTTTAAATATTATAGGTTGAATGGAAGTGTTCTTACTTGCAGTGGGTTGATCAATAGTGGCCACAGTCTTTGAAGATGTGCCTAGCGATGGTCTGGAGCATGTATGAGGAAGAGAACACACGTAGGCTTAGGGAAAGTGTTGTCAACGCTGAAGCATATTTCAAGATGCGGGATAAAAAGTTGAAGGTGGAGAATGAGCTCAGAATTTTTAAATCAGACTTTGCTAACATGGAGGAGGCACTTTCCCAGTTGGCCCATGCAAAACGGGTTCTTACTAAACTGAATGCAGAGGTGGATAAGACGAGCCGGGATGATCTCGATCAAGGAAATGAATATATTGTTCTTATGAAGTTGAACTAGCTATATGTTGTACTGTACTATTTTCATGCAGCTACTGTACTGTGATGTTATAATATATTTATGTGCCTGATATTAAATTGGGAAACAACTGTTTGATATGAAATGTGAATCTGCGTAATACTGGAATTATTAATTGTAAACAGATAAAACTGCTAAATGTGTCATGGACATTTGCAAACGCTTCTAGCAGAAAAAGCGCTTGCGATGGATAGCCCAATGCCACACAGTTTTCTTCATCAAATTGTGTGTGATATATTTGATAAAAGCAAACAGTTAACCATGGCAAACCGTGTGTGATAGTTACACCTTTCACACACAAGACTACACATAAAACTATGTGGGATGTACGTCCGAACGGAAACGTGTTCCCAGGATTAACTGTGTGGGATGTACATAAGAACGAAAATGTATTCCTTGGATTGACTGTGTGTGATATACGTATGAACGAAAATCTTTTTCTGGGATTCACCGTGTGGGATATACATACCTACGGAAATGATTTTCTCGGATTACCTTGTGGGGTGTACATACCTACGAAAATGATTGGGTTTTGATGCCTCGCCCGATCACACACGGCCCCAGCCTGGGTTCCAGGAGGGCCTATCCCCGACGTATTCTGGGTTCCAGAAGGACACCCTATCGCACACACTCACTTGGTGACGGTTCCAAATGCCGTTGCGGAAAGGGATTAAAAACCGTTTGTTTAGGACCCACGCGCACGAGTGGCCTAACCAAAACGGTTTGAAAAATCATATCTATGTACTTGTGTGCGAGTTAATTCCATGTGCAGTAAATTAGAAGGAATTTTCAAACATATTGGTCGCAAAACATGGACACATGCCGTCGTATGCATGGAGTGACATGGCATTTTAATTCCAAAAAATAAAAAAATGATCAGAAAAACATGAAACCTTGGTTGATGTAATGTTATGCCACCAAGATGATGTGGTAAAGAAATTGGCATGTTTGACGAAGGTTTGGACACACACCCCTCACAAACCGGAGCAACTCACTAGAAGGTTCGTGGTTCCGAGAGGGAACAATGCATTTTTGATGACGAACGGGATATAGCTTCCTCTTACGGCGTCCAACTTTTTTCCGACGTCTAACATGCACTACTACAACTGTAATGTGAAATTTTTGAAAATTCTAGGAGTCATTTGACCTTTTGAAGACATTTAAGTGATTTTCTAGCCATTTAATGACTGTATTTCAAATTTGAAATACATCTACATGCAACGCCTAACCAAAACGGTTTGAAAAATCATATATGTGTACTTCTGTGCGAGTTAATTCCATGGGTAGTAAATTAGAAGGAATTTTCAAACATATTGGTCTCACTGTAGCGACCAGACCTCAAACTGTCTGATCTGTGTGCATCAGTGTCATCCCTGGATCGGTAATGCTGACATGCACAGTACTTGAGGATTTATAACAGAGTAGCAATCACACACTTATTACATCGAATGTCTCAAAAGAGAACTTATTACAATAAATATGGCTTAAGGCCATATAATATGATAAAAGCGGAAGGCTTGGAAGATAAAGTGAGTCCATCAACTCCGACGACATCACTGAGTGAAAGACCATGACCTAAGGCAGCTTACTCTTCGTCTGAAAATTCTGCAACATGAACATTGCAGCCCGAAAATGGGTCAGCACATGGAATATGCTGGCAATGTAACACAAGAGAGTAATGAACAGAATAAGGCTATCACTACATGCATACTTGGCTGGTGGAGGCTATATGGTTATTATGTTTTGCGAAAAGCCAATTTTTCCCCACAACAAAGGATTAGATTTATTTAACTATCATGGTGGTTGTTAAACATTGAGAAGGTTCACCCAACTCAATCCCAATTAGGCATCATCATTAAAAACCAATCAATTTATATTAAGAGTGATGAGATCCATATGATAATCCAAGAACTAGATAATCAAGATGTCCATAACCGAGGACATGGCTAACCATGATTAGTTTGTACACTCTGCAGAGGTTTGCGCACTTTTCCCCACAAGACTCGATCTCCTTCGTTTGATTTCTCACACTACATGGTGTTTGCGAAACGGATGACCGAGACACGGTCTTTCAAAAGAGGTCCCTTTAACCGCTAGATAGGCATGTACACCTATAATCCCCTACATCTGCTAGCCCGTCATGGAAAGGTTTCCCACAAGTTACTCAACTATGCCAGAGCCCATAATGGCATGTGGCTGCACACGGAAGTTTCTAGCATGAATAATCTTATGATCCCTTTGAGCCTGGGTGGCAGTCCATAGGAGAATCACACGGTACCCCGGGATTTCCAAAAATACAGGCAACACTGGGTTCCCCAGATGCCTCAATCCACCCAGATGTGTATTAAAGTTGCCACCTTAAGTTAACCATTAATTAACAATACTCACATCTGTCATGAATACACTCAAACCCAAACCACGTCAACGAGCATAGCATAGCAATATAAGCAACGTAGAAGTAACTCCCATAGGTTTGACAATAAATAGGTGAATAGGTACTACCTCATCTACTTCCCAAACCCACAATTTAAATCAGATCCTAACCAAGCAATTGTTTGAGGATTGATATAATGCAATAAAACTGGGTAGTAAATAGGTATGATCAAAGTGTTACTCGCCTTGCTGATGATCCGTGAAACCTAGAGACTAGTAATAGCACGCTTCGCACTCCAGGTACAATATCGCAATCAAACAAGCATACAACAAGAAATCAAGCAAAGATGCATGGGTAAAACTCAAATAAGAAGATCTAACCAGAAAGTTCAACTTAAGAACTCCGGTTTGCAAAAAGAATCAAATCAAACGAAACAACGAAACTCAAACTGTGAAAGAAACAAGCTTCGATTACTAATCTGGACTAAAGTCAAATTTTACATTAGCAAAAACTTGTTTAAGTTGATTAAACAGAAAGAGGGCTTCGAGACGAAACTCTAGGCGCTTGAATCGCCTGATTCTGATAAACGAGCGAAAAGATAAACTAAAACGAAAATCGGATCAAAAATCGCGATCGAAAATAATCGCGAAAAATCCAAGAAAAAGAAAAACTAACGAACAGGCTAACGAACAAACGTTCGCTTTCTGCGGCTAAACGGTGAAAATCTTTTGTTAAAACGGTTTTAAAAGAATAACCGGTGGCGGCTACCTCGAGTCTGGCGGGATTCCGAGGAGGGGGCGAGGCGGCGGCAGGCTCCGACGGGGCAGCTCGCGGGCGGCGTCGGCGGGGCGGCGAGTAGCGGCGGCAGCTCGGGCTAGGGTTTGTGAGGGGGCACGGGGCGCTTGGGCTGTCGGGGTCCCGGGGTCGCGTCTTAAAAAGGCCGGCCCGAGTGTCCTGGCCGGGTAAACGAAGCATGAGTTGTATGAGATGCATGTTTGTATGTTGTATTCGCCCGTGAACGTTAGTTGTTCCTCCTCGTTGCCACGCCATCGATCCGTGGGAACCCGATATCCGGGATCACCCCACCATCCTTGGATGACACACTCCCGTCACTTTTCCTTTTGCACCGGTATCTCCATGAGATACGAGAACCGTGATGTTGCCGTGGCATCATTTTCGGATTCATTGTCGTGGCACCCCTTTCGAGTCCGTCACGATGGAAAATGTTTCATAATATTGCTCATGTCAACTTTTAATAAAAATTGCATAAAACTTGCGCATGTCATCCGCATCATGATAAAAACATCAAGAATGCTTAAAAATTGTTGTTGCACTAAATTGCTAATGCATGTGGGGATTTCCCGGATTTGTTGTTTGTTGTATCGGGCACCATTTAAATTGCTTAGATAGTTAGTTTGTTTATGCTTCACCTCTTGCCATGCTTAATAATATTTAACATTGTTAGGTACATAAACAAGAGGAACTAAATAATTGACGTGGTGTTTCGTCGATATGCAATGGAGTTGCATATTGAGCTCCACTTAATTTGTAGGATTGTTTGTGCATTTTGCCATGTGATGCCTCATTAAACCCGACATGCATCATACTTGGTTGTGCATCATGCCATGCTTATGTGATGGTTGTTTACTATGTTTTTTGCTTCTTTCCGGTGTTGCTTCTTCGGGTAAGTTCCTATAACATTGCGTTTGTAAGGATT
Organism: Triticum urartu; assembly: GCF_003073215.2. Classification (NCBI taxonomy): domain Eukaryota; kingdom Viridiplantae; phylum Streptophyta; class Magnoliopsida; order Poales; family Poaceae; genus Triticum; species Triticum urartu. The sequence goes on from NC_053025.1 coordinate 329,477,157, forward strand.
CGTTCGACTACGTCCGTTTGTCTTCTTCATGGACTCGTTCTTCTTCCTTGCAGGATCTCAGGCAAGATGACCATACCCTCGAAATCACTTCTATCTTTGCTTCCGAGTTGTTCGCTCTATTGCTATGCCACAATACCTACCACTTGTTATATCATGCCTCCCATATTGCCATGTCAAGCCTCTAACCCACCTTTCCTAGCAAACCGTTGTTTGGCTATGTTACCGGTTTGCTCAGGCCCTCTTATAGCGTTGCTAGTTGCAGGTGAAGATGAAGTTTTTTCCATGTTGGAAGTTGGATATGTTGGGATATCACTATATATCTTATTTAATTAATGCATCTATATACTTGGTTAAGGGTGGAAGGCTGGGCCTTATGCCTAGTGTTTTGTTCCACTCTTGCCGCCCTAGTCATACCGGTGCTATGTTCCTTGATTTTGCGTCCCTTACGCGGTTGGGTGTTATGGGAACTCCTTGACAGTTCGCTTTGAATAAAACTCCTCCAGCAAGGCCCAACCATGGTTTTACATTTGCCTAAAACCTATCACTTTCCCTTGGGTTCTACAGACTCAAGGGTCATCTTTATTTTAACCCCTTGACAGTGCTTGTCCATGTGTTGGTCCGAACTAGATCCCCTTGCAGCGCCACCTCGGGGAAACTTGAGGGCTGGTTTTAGTTGTACGGATTGCTGATCCGGTGTTGCCTTGAGAATGAGATATGTGCAGCTCCTATCGAGATGTCGGCACATCGGGCGGCTTTGCTGGACTTGTTTTACCATTGTCGAAATGTCTTGTAATCGGGATTCCGAGCCTGATCGGGTCTTCTCGGAAGAAGGAATATCCTTCATTGACTGTGAGAGCTTGTGATGGGCTAAGTTGGGACACCCCTGCAGGGTTTGAACTTTCAAAAGCCGTGCCCGCGGTTATGGGCAGATGGGAATTTGTTAATATCCGGTTGTAGAGAACTTGACACTTAACTTAATTAAAATGCATCAACCGCGTGTGTAGCCGTGGTGGTCTCTTCTCGGCGGAGTCCGGGAAGTGAACACGGTCTCGTGTTATGTTTGAACGTAAGTAGCTTCAGGATCACTTCTTGATCACTATTAGCTTCTCGACCGTTGCATTGCTTCTCTTATCGCTCTTATTTGTGTATGTTAGCCACCATATATGCTTAGTGCTTGATGCAGCTCCACCTCCTACCCTTTCCTACCCATAAGCTTAAATAGTCTTGATCTCGTGGGTGTGAGATTGCCGAGTCCTCGTGGCTCACAGATACTTCCAAACAGTTGCGGGTGCCGATGATACCAGTGCAGGTGACGCAACCCAGCTCAGATAGGAGCTTCATGAAGTCCTTGATTGTTGTTTTGTTTTGTTTCCTTTTAGATCAGTAGTGGAGCCCAGTTGGCGCGATCAGGGATCTAGCATTTGGGGTGGTCTTTGTTTATTTTGGTTCCGTGGTCGGACCTTGATTGTATTCTTGGATCGTGTGAAGTGGCGATTGTAAGCCAACTCCTTATCCCTTTCTTATTAAGTACATGGGATGTGTGAAGACTACCCCTCTTGCGACATGCCTACCATGTGGTTATGCCTCTAAGTCGTGCCCCGACACGTGGGAGATATAGCCGCATCATTTATCAACCCACGGTTCTACACTGGAAACCGTCAGCTATTATGTTCACACACGGATTTTGGCTATTATGTTCACACACGGATTTTGCCGTGGGAATTGTGTGTAATTCAAACTACATGTAAATTCCAGCGACCCGAGTGTGTACTATCCCCGTCGATCTAGATTCCGGCCGCCAATAAATACTACCTTGCTCACATCGTCCTGCCTGCATTCTCATCTATATCCTCCCCTCGCTCGCTCTCTCTCTCTCAAATCGCTGCCATGGCGTTGCCGATTTGCCCACGCGCCGACAAGGAGTCGGCACCCCCCGAGGACGCTCACTCGATTAGCAACGGCGAGTACCCCTACGCATCGCCTGACGAGGTTGCGCCGGACCCCCCAACTTTGTATTGGTTTTGGGGCTACTACAATCTTTGTCTATGGAAGTCGCTGCCGCCGGTTGAGAAAGCCAGGCAAGTGGTGTTCTAGAAGGATATGGCGGAGGAGGAAGCCAGGTACCAGGCGGCCTATGAAGCCCGTGATGCCGCCTAGAAAAAGGAGATGGCGGAGCTTTGGGGGCGGGCTCGTTTCGTGCCAAGGAGGTGTACGAAGACAGGTACTTCGCGAGGAAGGTCATAGGCACTGGGCGCCTTGTTGCTGCATGGAGGTGGGCCGATAAGCTACAGCGTGCCATGGACGAGGAGCTCCAGTGGGCACCCAACAAAATTGCAAGATCGGCCGCGCGCGACCGCCAGCAAGAGGCAGATCGGTACGTCAAGCGCTGCGAGGCGGAGGAGGCGGAGTACACTCTTCGCACTGGGAAGACACCACGCATGAGGGAGCTGCTGGCGTGGGGCTGCCGGAATACTGGCCCCAGGAGGGATTATTAGTTTTAGTATTATTCATTTTCAATTTTATGCATTGTACCTAGTAGTTAACTATCATCACGTATATGAACAATCATTATATATATATTATGAATTAGTGATGATATTATATATATTCTATGATGAACTTACGAACAATTATTATGAATTCCATTTTCTATCTGTTTTTGTATACAAATTTGAATCTAGCTATTATCATCCACATATACAGAATGGAAAGCCTATATACACACATTGAAACACAACATATAAGAATGGAAAACAGAGTACACATATTGAAACAGAGCAATAAACAGAGCAATACTATGATTGCTGTGAATACATAGCTATCCACAACGAAATGAATTTTCAAAATAAAATGCATCCGTGAGACCATGACCAGCAGCCCTTGCCTAAAGTAGCTCTTTGCTCTGCTAAACTCGTGCAGGCATTCGTCCAAGCGGTCGACATGCTCGCGGTACATCTGGAGTGTGATCTCGAGCTCCAAGTTGGCTATTTAATCGGAGATCATCAGCTCGAGGATGCAACGGCCATGTTCCTCTACTGTGCCCAGGTGGATACCTAGGCCAAGGAGGCGGTTGAGCCTACATACCAGCGCATTGGCATCTAGATGGCCGCGGACAAGGCGAACGGCAGCACCCATGCGAACGGTGCAGTGGGCATCCGGTGCAAGTAAAGTGCGGACGGCCTCTGGTGAAAGTACGGCGTTGAGGACCTCTGCCCTCTCCTTGCGAGGAATGGGAGTACTGACGGCACGTGTCCCCAGCTGCAACGCCGTGTCGACAGCAGGCAAGTGCCGATGGATCTACTCTTGCTACACGGTGCGCCGCGCCTCTCGCTCTGCGGCACTCCAACATTCTCACAGTGCAGCGAGCCGCAGCCTATCGGCATGGACGCGCCTAGCTCGCTCTGCGGTGCGCCATCGATCATGTTGTGCAGCTAGCTGCAGCCTGTCGGCGCTGACATGCCTATCTTGATCCGCGACGCTCAAGCGCCATGCGCCAAAGGTCTGCTCAACCCTGGCGATGACGGGCATCACGATGTCGTCCATCGCTTTGCCGGGGAGCGCGTCGGCCTTGACGGGCCGTAGCGCCTTCTTGTTTTCCTCGTTGATGAGATTGATGGTAGAGGCGACGCTTTGGGGGTTGGCATGCCTGGAAAAGGTGGATGTGCTACAGGCTGCGCATGTCGCCTCCATGCGTCGCGCGCCGCCTATGCGCAATATCGCTGGGTGGCAGGAAACAGGTTAGGAAATGGCGGGAAACGGTGGCGTGTTCATAAAATGCCATCAATTAATGGAAACTTAGCATAGAAGGAACATTGAGCTAGCACAAGAAGTAGATGGCTGAATTAGAAGCAATCGTCTGTGTTATTATCGGTCTTCGCACACATTTCCGATTACAAACCTGTTTGCTACCTATCACACACATCTTGTTATAATGAACTGTTTCTGTTGTCTTGTCTCAACGCAAAGAGTTCATCCGAGTGAACCGCATGCCGTATATAACACACACCTTCATCTGGCTGCCCGTTTCTTTTGTGTTTCCTAATCACAAACAGTTCATCCAAGTGAACTATATGTTCTATATCGCACACACCTTCATCTGGCTGCCTGCTTCTTTTGTTCCTCCTCATCGCAAACAGTTAATTGAGCTGAACGATATGCCCTGTATTGCACACGCAACTAAAATCTGAACCGTTTTTTATGCATCCTCCATTGCAAATGTTTTGCACCTTTTTTGACGGTTATTTTACACCACCATTTGAGATTATGGCATCACACATAGTTTCGTCCAAGGATCTGTGATTGTAGTGTCGCGTTAGCAGCAACCTGCAGTAGTGGCGTCATCGCCGAATGGCGCCGCAACGACCCCTGCCAGACCGATGGTTGTGACGGCCTCAACATTGATGAGCATGCGCTCGGTGTTGGCGGGTGCCTACCTTTTGAGGCCGTCTGCCCTGCCTTTACACGAGAGCTGCGGCAAGTATGTTGGCCATCCGTTCGAACGTTCAAGCCAGAGATACGTGAGAAGTACGATGGGAGGCTGAACCTGCTAGAGTTTTTGAGCATCTACACCATCAGTGTTCAGGTTGCCGGGGGAAGAGATGAGAAGGTGTTCGCCAACTACTTCCCTTTTCCCTCAAGTCCAATGTGAAGTATTGGCTAATGCACCTACCGGAGAACTCCATTTCGTCAGGGGCAGACCCGTGCCACGAGTTTATCGGTGCCTTCACCGGTGACCACCAAGAGCCCGGCAGGCCTAGTGACCTGCAACTTCTGCATCAGAAGGAAGGGGAAACCCTCCGTAAATATTTGTAGAGATTCAGTAAAGTTCATAGAAATATTCCAAATATCCAGCCGGCACCCGTCATAGCAGCTTTCCAGTCCAATGTGCGCATCCGTCACATTCGTTCCAAAATGAATGTGTGGTTCCCAAAGATTGTGAAAGAAATATATACGCTCGTGGATAATTGTGCCCAGATGGTAGAAGGAAGGAAGTTGCCCGGAGAAGAAAAATGCATTAATGTTGATTCAGAAGATGAGGATGAATCAACTAGTCAGAAGAAAGGCAAGAAGCGCAATAAGTAGCCAAGGGACAAGGCAGTAATGACTGTGGAAGGATCAGGCACGCGTAGTACCGATAAGAAGGCCAAGCTTGAGGCCCCCGGCAAGGAAGCTGCGTCGTGCGCTGCCTGCCGGGAAGCCGATGCCGCCGAAAAGGTTGGGAAAGGCAATGGGCCGTACTGCAAGATCCACCGGACCAAAGGCCACGACCTTCAGGAGTGTTACCAGGTTGAGAAGCTCGTCAAGAAGCAGAGGGCAGAGTATGATAACCGTGATAAGGAGAAATGGCAGAATGCTACTGGTGGTAATGGTCGGCGTGGTGAAAAGCAAATCGCCATGATAAAATCTTTCAGAACCAAGGAAAGCCCACCAGGGGCCAAGAGAAGGAAATCAATGATGCTGCTAGTGATGGAGGGGATGAAGAAGAAACTAGTGAGCAGGAATTTCAGAAGGCCACTGATGCCCTATGCATTAATGGGGGTGCATCTTTGCACACCTCTCATCGCCAACTCACGTGATGGGTACAAGGGGTCAATGCAATGGAACCAGTGTCAGAGGCCCAGAAACCGCTCAAATGGCCCCGCACACCCATCATCTTTGACGAAGAGGATCACCCTGATCGCACCTTTGTGGTAGGGTGCTTGCCGTTGTTGGTCTCCCCAACAATTCGCAACCTCAAGGTTACAAAGATGCTAGTGGATGGCGGGGCTGGGTTGAATCTGGTTTCCCTAGCAGTTATCAACAAGCTTCAGATAGGAGAAGAAAAGCTAGAGGTCATCCTAAGGAGTTAATCCCGGCAGGAGTCATCCTAAGGGGAAGATTACGTTGCCGGTGACGTTTGGGGGAGAAATGAACTATCGGACTAAGAAGATTGTGTTTGATGTGATTGATCTCCCCCTGCCATACAATAGGATTCTTGGACGACCAACCCTGGCCAAGTTCATGGCAGCATCCCACTATGCTTACAACACGTTGAAAATGTTTGGGCCTCTAGGGGTCCTCACTATCCCATCTGATGAGAAAGATGCAATTATCTGTGTGGACAAGATGTATCGGGATGCAGTTGCAGCGAAAGCGGCAACAATGACAGTTCCTGCCAAGGGAAGCAAAGGAAAGAAGAGGGATTGTAGGACCTCCGGTAAGGAGTCCGGGAAGCGTGCCCCCTCCGAGTGCATGACACCCGTTGACGACGTGCCGGATTGTTCCCATAGCAAGAGATCCAAGGTTAATCCACCCCCACTACAAGAAATATGTCAACTTATGACCTTCTCTTAGTGACCCCAGCTGAATTGGTCGTAAATTCACGGCCATTTCACATGGAAGGGCTCAAACCCTGAAATTGCTTACACCAAATGGTCACAAAGCAGACAAGAGGTGCCAATGACCTTATTTCTACCTTATTACGACCAATATAAATTGTCATGAGGTTGTGAACATGGATGCTTATTGCTATGACAAGGCGCCACCTCATCAGTTTTGCCTATGTGTCATGTCCAGGTGTCAATTTTTGCCCTAGGTTGTGAAGCAACCTATATTTCTGTCATTCCCAAAATACCCCAAAAAATTGGGCATTCTTTACTATCCAAATCATTGCCTCATGACAATATTCAACTCCATTTGACTGGTAAATCTTCCTCGGCAACTCCATTTGACTGGTAAATCTTCCTAATGAGCTGAATTTTTGCCACATCTTCTATATTCCCAAATCATAGCTCTCCACAAAATTTGAGCCCCATCTAATAATACATGTGAGTGTGGCTTCAACATTAATATTTCTGTCCAGTGTGGTACCTTGCAAAGCAAGTGACACCTAGGATCCTCCATTTGAGCTGCAAATTTGACAAGATAGTGTCCTTAGTAGATGATCATCCTCGGCCAAAACTCAGGCCCATTGGCCATGTGAATTAACACTTGGGTGCTAATTCATGTTTGAGCTCAGTTCGGTCTCCTCGTGAGATTCTTCTATTGCCTTGTTCTGCCTGACACCTATCAGGGGAGTTCCCAGCCAACTAGACATGCCTAGGCCGCCCGGAACGCGTGGCAACACCACATTCATGCGGTGGGCATGTGAGTCTACACGCTTTGGAGTTGGGGCCCTGGGCCACCATCCAAACCTCAACGTATCGCCACCAAACCATGTATTTCTGATTAAATAGATACTTTTCTACCTAGAAATGATTTTTTCAAATTTGTCCCGCTTCCTACTGAATCAGCAGAAATTTGTCTTTTTCACCAGAGGTGGATAAAATTTGCTACCCAACCGTTTTGTCAATTGTGCATTAAACATGACCTAGTATTTTATGAAATTGATTTGGTCCAATTTTGCAACAAATATATGGTAGGCCCTTCACAAAAAACACTCATTTTGGGCACTCAAAAAATGGAAAATTGATTTTTCATCCAAAGAAAATGAAAACTCCCTTAGGTAACATTGTTTGCCATTCCAATATGCACCCTTTGGGCACAATATGAGATCATTTGAACAAACTATGCCATGAATGTGGCCATAAGATTGATCATTTTGGCTTGAAAGCCATGTATCTTCAGAGATGATAGCTCATTTCTGAGAACACTTTTTTAAAAGAATTTCCGTATTACAAGTTTATTATTTTTCCTGCTAACTTGGTCACATATAATGACACAATGTGAAGGTTTTCCAATTTTTTTATTTTTTTTTGAATTTTTTATGCCCGTTTCAAAATGCGGTCAAAACGGAGGGAATGACCGTTCCTAGCTAGTGGTTGAATCTTGGAATTTTTTTGGTGTTTCTCTAATTAACTAAATACTTTTGTACCCATAAATGATTTTTGGAAAAAATAAATAGCAAACTTTGAGGCATCCGTAGTTCAAATTTGACCCGCTTCCAGCTGAAACGACGGAAATTTGTCTTTTTCACCAGAAGTGGATAAAAACTTTTTACACCCAACCATTTGGTCAATTGTTCATTAAATATGGCCTAGTATTTTAGAAAACTGATTTTGTCAAATTTTGCAACAATTATTTGGTAGGTTCTTCACAAAAAATCCTCATTTTGGGCTCTCAAAAAATGGAAAATGATTTTTTCGTCCAAAGCAAATAAAAACTTCCTTAGGCAACATTGTTTTCCATTCCAACATGCACACGTGTGCACAATATTAGATGATTTGAAACAACTATGCCATGAATGTGGCCACAAGATTGAGCATTTGGGTTGGAAGCCATGAATCTTCACACATGATAGCTCATTTCTTGTCACGACCGGGTTTTCCAGACATAAATTTCCAGAAAAGACCGTCGTGCTCATCAGCCCCAGGATTACTGTTAGCTGATGAGGCTCCAAACTTGATACAGAAATCTCAAGCAAAAATACAAAATATGTAGTACAAGACCCTTCTGGCCTGTGAGTACAACAATTGGGTTTCTAGTGGTTGATGGCGGAAGCGGTTTGTGAGACATCAGTGTCTATGGGACTCCATTTCCCACGGGAACAGCTGACCAGGTTAACTCCTATCTTCGCGAGGCTGCTATCACCGTTGCTTAGTTTCCGGGGCTGTCACCGCAATGCTCCTCTCCTTGCAGAAATCTGGCCAAGACAATAGCCAAGGACAAGCCAGTAAGTACTTTGAATGTACTCGCAAACATTAAGAACACAGGTATAATATAATTGATAATCATGCATGGAAAAATTTTATGATCACATCGTCAGTCATAAATAAAATATCTTTTATGCATGCAAGCAGGTTATTATCATGCAACCTGAATAAACGGTAATGGAGTGGGAAATAAAATGCCGCAGTCGGGCGTCTGAGCGACACCACATAAAGGGCTTTTAAAGAAATGCCACAGTCGGGCGTCTGAGCGACACCACATAAAGGGCTTTAAAAGAAATGCCACAGTCGGGCGTCTGAGCGACACCACATAAAAGGGCTTTAAAAGAAATGCCACAGTCGGGCGTCTGAGCGACACCACATAAAGGGCTTTAAAAGAAATGCCACAGTCGGGCGTCTGAGCGACATCACATAAAGGGCTTTAAAAGAAATGATCACAATGAATATCCAGGAGGTAGAACCATCCCAGGGATACTCGATAATACAATTAATGCAACGGGTTAGTCCATCATAAAATAATAATAATCATGGTTCTCACAAGTCACCAGTCGATATCCAAGTTTGGTTTAACAATATCTCCTCCGAAGACCGACACTAAGACCAACACTTGACCCATCCCAGACTGTAATCCTTAACCATGGACACGTCTATTCGAATAGGTTTTATTCTCTGCAGAGGGTCTACTCTTTACCCATGAGTAACGGACTCCTTTAGTCCATCGGGACTAATTCCGTCTACGGCCTTTTAGTTGAAAACACGCCTAACTTGCACACACCAGCTTAACTCATCGGTGTCTGGAATCACCCACGACACTTGTTAAGCAAAACTCTAAGTGGGGAGGCTACAACCTCGCGTAGCATGGGATCAAATTTATATCGCGCGCTCTAAGGGGTGGCCTCCCCTCTCGGTCCCAACCGGAAACACCCATGCCCCCGGACCAGGTGGCATGCCTACCGGCTGCAACCGATATCTTCCACCATGGCCTCTCTGTACGGTGTGTGCTTGAAAGGGGTTGATGACTTACTGAACCATACCCTACCTGCGGCAGGGACAAGTGGTAGTACATAGCAAGTATGGGGGTTACTGGAACAAGACTCGGTCTACGGTCGACTCAGGAGGTTTATAAGTTCCCTGCATGACATGTATATCAAATATATTTCAACCGAAGAAATCACCACTCGATGTACCTTACCATGCCATACCGGACATAACCGTCCCGACGGGGACCGGCGACAAGCTCACGCCTACCCAAGGCCGAGGCTTTCCCGGATTCCTTTCCGGCATGCATGCAAGGCACATGAGGATGATTACCATCACAATATTGTTCATTCCCAACAGCAAGGAAATCACTAACATGCTTCCATGCAAATGATCATGTCACATGAAATAACAAGTCCTTCGAAATAAGGTGGTGTTATAAACGTGTCAAATAACACACCAAAAACATTATGCCAAGATTCAGAATGCTTGCCTTTAAGTTGTGGAGGGGTGAGGTGCTCTCCAAAACTTTTGAAAGTTTCTTCTCTCTCTCCAAAACCCTATTTTAAAATATATTTGAATTAACACACATTTCAAAAACAGTACAAAAAAGTTGTTTGGAAAATTTTCAAATAAATCTTAAAATAAACTAGACATTATTTGAGAGATGCAGGAAAAAGAATCAATTCATTTGGAGTTATATTTAAAAAGTTATAGCCAGTCAAAGTTCTGGTCAAATCTGTTATTTAAGTTAAAACAGAAAAGAAAACGTTTCGGAGGGGAATACGCTTTCGGAGCGGGGAAAACGTACTGGGCGGATTACGCCTTCACTTAACCCACAGGGATAGGTGCAGGGTCACTGACAGTGGGTCCAAGGGGCCCACTAGTCAGGTTTGACTAGTCTTTCTCCCCCTCCTTCCCCTGTCCCGAGCGGAGGCGGAGCTCAGGCGATCGTCGCCGGCGACTGGCAGCTCTTCGCGGGGCCCCGAGGGCGGGGATGGATCCGCCACTCCAGTGCGGTCCTCCCGGTGGTTGCCAGGCCGGTGGGGACGGAGGGAGCTGCCGGCGGCGAGCTTCGCGGCGGACGGAGAGCTTCGGGAGCGGAGTGGTTTTGGGGCAACGGTGGATTCCGATCAAAATCGAGTAGGGGAATGTGTTCACGGGAGGATGTGGAGGTTCCTGGCGAAGAGAACGGAGAGTGGGAGGCCCTGGTGGTGCCGAATTGACCGGGGCGGTGGCGGCGGCAGCAGTTGCCGGAGATGAGGAAGGAGACCTCCCCGGGTCGAATGCGAGCCAGGGGAGCGCCAATGGGGTGGCCCGAGGTTGCCTACGTGCTCGGGGAAGCTCGGGGGCCTCCCTTTATAGCTCGTCGAGGTCGGTTCTGCGGCGGCGGATGAGGATGCCGGCGAACCACCTCTCTGTAGCTTGCCGGGCAACGTGGCGTGGCTGGGGATGACGGCAGGAACTAACGGACGAGTGGGCACTGCTCCAGGGGCCAGGTGGCGAGCGGGGGAAGGTTCGGCGGCGCCGACCAGCTCAGGAGCTGTCGGGCGGCGGCGGCTAGCTCTTGGCCTGTCGAGCGCGGCGGGGGTTCCTTGGCGTGTTGCGGTGAGGAGGGGAGCGCGTGGCGAGGTGCTGCAGAGCGGGCCAAAGCCGTGGGGGCAGCGTGTCGGCTCGGGCGCGGGTCGTGCAATACGCGCGCTCTGCTCGCGCTCCGGGCGTGCACGGGACGTGTTTGACATTATGCCAGAGCACGCTAGAGGTCGCGGTCGAGGCTGTCAATTAACAGACCCAGGTTAGGAGCAACTGGGAGCCTAGTGGACATGCTTGTTTGATCAGAGGTGCAAGCTCACAGTGCAATGCCAAAACTCATGTCAAAACTGGTCATGCCTACAGGGTGCTCGATAGAATGCCACATGCACCTAGGCATCTCTTGGGGTAGCCAAAACTTCCAGGTTGGGGTCTCTTTAGATGTACAGGAGGGTGGTGAGGTTAGTTTGCCAAAAGTAGAAACTTGTTAGTGCAAGTTTTGCAAAACAACAATTCTGGATAGGAATTAAATGACATTATTTCATGAACCAAAAATATGCCAATGGGTGCATGCTCCTGGACTTAGGGGTTTGGTAGGGCTGTCTACAAGTAGGAAAAAGAATCAAGAGCTAAAGAGCAAGCAAGAATATGGTTGCTGTACAAACCATCATGTTGGACCAGAATGAAGATGAGGTTGATTCACTCAAAATTTGCAAATAACATCACTGGGTTTTTGCATAAAGTTGAATCATATGCTACTACCAATATCCCATAATTTTGGTGGAGGCTAGAAATAATTATTTAAAGGAGTTGTAGTGCAAAATTGCCCACTGGACCAGAGAACAAAATTTGCTGTAGAGCTCAAAATATTGCATAAAATAAAGATGTTTTTGTACAAAAGTGATTTAAAAACATCACATGACATCTCCAAATTTTGGTTGGAATTTTAAGTGAATGTATCAAATGGTTGTAGTTCAAATAAGGCCATTTAACCTTAAAAATTCATTTTTCAGGAAAATAAAGATCAAGCAATTGAATTATTTAATTAGTTATATTAAATAAGGGAAAGTTTCTCTTGACAGATCAAATAAGTCCAATGACATATTTTGAAAAGTTTTCTCTTTGGGAAAAACTCATCATAACAGGTAAGGGAAAGATTAAAAAAAAATCAAAATGGAGCTCAGATATTCAAAGTTTTAATTCCTGGCAAAAATTTTAATCCATTAAAACAAGGCCAAATTTTTGGGGTGTCACATTTCTGAGAACACTTTTTTTAAAGAATTGCCGTATTACAAGTTTATTATTTGTCCTGGTAACTTGGTCACATAGAATGACAAAATGCATGTGTTTTCCAATTTTTTTATTTTTTTATTTTTTTAGTTTTTTATGTGTAACACCCCAAAAATTTAACAATGATTTATTAATCAAAATTTGGTCATGGTAAATTAAATTTTTATTTTCTGGATTTTATTTTATTTCAGAACCACCCTTTTCTCCTGAATTGTGGAGTTTTCACCCAAGTGAAAACCTTTCAAAATATTGTTGGACTTGTATATCTTTCCAAGACCATTTCTTTTATCAGTGGAATTATTTCTACAATTATTTTTCCTGAGCTTTATTCCTTTAAAAATGGTTTTTCAGAAGTTTTAGCGTTCCATTTGCACTACAACCCTTTCAAATACTGCTTTAAAATCCCCACCAAAATTTTGGGATGTCATGTGAGGTTCCCACATCACTTTTATGCAAAAACCTCTTTTAGTCATTTGGAAATTTTGAGCCCCACCTCAAGTTTTCAAATCTGGATCAGTTTGTGGTTTGCACTGCAACCATATTTTATCTTGCTCTTTGTCACATCCCTAGTTCTGGTATGACCTAGACTAGCTAGTCATGTGTGCATCATGTCTAAATTTCTGAAACTTGAATTAAGGATTGTTGAAACCTCAGAAATCTGATTAAAAGAAGGGCAAGCACCATTTAAATTGCATTTTGTGAATCCAAAATGCCCTAAAAATAGTTTGTGAATTTTGGCAAGAGTTATATATCAAACCAAAATTCTGGAACATTTTTAAGGAATTATTTGGTCTCTGAATTTAAATCAATAATCTATTTGAATTTGGGGATATATTCATAATATATAATGAATATATTTTCAAATGCTTTGAAATGTTTTATGTACTTTTGGAATAGTCTAGAGAGGTAACATAAAATATCTCAGAATGTTTTGGCACTGTTTGAAATTATTTTGAATTTGAAAATAGTGGCAAAATAAAATGAAAAGGGAAATAGAACAGAAAAATTAAAAAAGAACAGAACTCACCTGGTCCACTTACCTGGTGGCCTAACAGGACCGGTCCAGCTAGGCCCAGCCCACTTACCTCCTCACTCGTCGTCTTCCTTTGCCAGTAGGCAGAGGCGAAGACGCACGCGCGCGCTGGGAGGCCTCCACCTCCTGCTTCGCGCTGGCAGCGTCCCCGCAAGTACAGCTGCTCGCCTGGAGACGCCCGTCACCCCCCCGCACCTCTTCCCTCTCCCCCTGGACCTCTTCCCCTCCTCTGCTTTCTCCACGCAGCACCACCGAACACACCCGTCGCCGCCGACGAGCACCACCGCGGCCACCGGGCGCCCCTCACCCTTCCGCTGAGTCCAGAAGAACCGCCAGAACCTCCTCGTCCTCCCAATCGAGCTACTAGACTCTAGGAGGACCTGCTTCATCGTCATTGCGGTCATCTTCAACCTCGGGCACCCGAGCCCCTCGCCATCGATTCGCTGCACTCTGGCCGCCCTCGAGCCCACTGACTCTTCAAACGGAATCACGGTGAGCCCCCGAGTCGTCTCCCCCTTCTCCCCTGGTCGCTTTCGACCACTAGGCCATAGGCCCATCTTGGCCGAGAATTCCGCGCCGCCGGCGATGTTGCCGCCGTCACTGCAGCCACTGAGGCTCGAAACCGAGCACGGCACCGTGCTCCTAGCATCTTCAGGAGCTCAGTGAGCCCCTTAGCCAGCCCTCCCGTCCTCTGTGGCCTCGCCCCGCTTGAACCCGTAGCTCCGGCCGCCGCCGTCGCTGTAGTGCCCCCCAGCTGCTGCCGTTGGCCGCAATGGATGTGCGCGAGCCTGGGCGTCTCATAGAGCCCCTCTGCCGCTCTTTTGGTCGCCGGAGGGCGAAACCCGGTGCCCTCCGCCGTCTATGGCTCCGCCGGCGACGAGCCACAGGTCAACTCCGGCGAGTTGACCCTGGTTTTACCCTTGTTTGACCCCCTGGTTCACTGACACGTGGGCCCTGCCCCAGTTTAAATTTAGGTTAGGCAAAATATTAGTGCTAATTACCCTATTATGCAGATGAGACACTGACCTATGGGGCCAACCCCCTTACTAATCAGTTTAGCTTAATTTTAATTTAGATTAGTCATTGAGTCGCTGACCACTGGGACCCACTGGTCAGGTTTGACCTGGTCAGCCTCAGTTGACTCGCTGACGTCATGCTTGCATAATGCTGACGCAGTTAATAATTTTCTGGATTAAAAATAATCCAGGAACTTTCAGAAAATATCCAAAACTTTGAAAAATCATAGAAATTAAACCGTAACTCCAAATGAAAAGATTTATATATGAAAAATGATCAGAAAAATCCAATCTATCCATCTGTACCATTTTCATGCATGTTAGAACAACTTATAGCTACTGTTTAGGACAAATCAAATGTATGGCATTTAAATAACCATATGTGGAGTTTGAATTTGAACCTAGTGTTCAAACCAACTCCATTTAACTTGTTGCTAGTTGCATTAGCTCAATCAACAGCATATTGCCATGTCATGATCATGCATCATATTGTTGCATCGCATTGATTGTGTTCTTCCTTGTTTGCCAGTAATTGTCCCCTCTCGGTAGACGCTGCTCCGACGCTATGATCGTTGACACTGATGAAGACTCAATGTTATGTTCAGAAGTGCCAGGGAAGCAAAACCCCCTTGTTCATTCCGATACAATCCCACTCTCTCGCTCCTGCTCTCTTTTATTGCATTAGGACAACAACGTTTCAACTGTTACATGCTGCGGTAGCTGAACCCCTTTCCCTGCATGACCTGGCGAATAGCGTGAGTGCTATGGTTATCATTATCTATTCGAATAGCCGGATTCCTCAGATATGGAAACTTGGACCCCTTGCATAGTTCATAGACAAGTGAAAGTGGATACTCTAAAACTCGCAAGATAAGCGTGAGTGCTATGGATGGCGTTCTCGTAGGGAGACAGGAGCGGATCCATAGTGGTGTATTGGTATGGTGAATATGTGGACTCGTGTGCGCCACCTCAAAAGAGTTACTTGCAGTCGTAGTTCAGGATAGCCACCGAGTCAAAGTTGGCTTGCTGCAGTCAAACTCCACCACCCCCTTTGTTGATACTGATGCATATGTAGTTAGTTCTGATGTAAGTCTTGCTGGGTACATTTGTACTCACGTTTGCTTAACTTATGTTTTCAGAGAGACATCAGTCTCGCTAGTAGTTCCACATGGACTTCGACGTTTAGCTTGTTACCTCAGCTACGATCTTGTACCCTTGGGAGGGTCTTGTAGATAGTCAGGTGTCTCAGCCTTCTTCATTTGTAGTTGTCTGTACTCAGACAAGTTAAGCTTTCGCATGTGCTTGTTGCTTGTATGCTCTGTATGTTGGGTCATGAGACCCATGTTTGTAATATCTCGCTCCTCGGAGCCTAATGAATAAATACTCCTCGAGCATATTGTGTGTATGATTGAAATGCTTGGTATGTGTGGGATCCAACAACCTAGTTGTTTATCCTTGGTAGCCTCTCTTATGGGGAAATGTAGTCTTGTGCTTCCTTGAGCCATAGTAGTCCGCTATAGCCCGGTTCACCGGAGTCCTGCTAGCCCAGCACTACTGCTTCGGAACACTTGACTGGCCGGCATGTGATTCACTTCGTTCCTGTGTCTGTACCTTCGGGGAAATGTCACGTGGCGACATCCGGAGTCCTGCCTAGCCTGCTACAACCCGGTTCACCGGAGTCCTGTTAGCCCAGTGCTACTGCCCGAATTCGCACGCTGCTGACCGACATGCTCGATGTTGATTCATGTATGCATGTCCCCGTAAGTTAGTGCCACTTTGGGTTCACGACTAGTCATGTCGGCTCGGGTTCTCTGTCATATGGCCCGGGACCGTTTGCGACACTATCATATACGTGAGACAAAAGGCGCAAACGGTCCCGGGCCATGGTAAGGCGACACCCGTGGGAATACCATGCGTGAGGCCGCAAAGTGATATGAGTGTGTTACCGGTTAGATCGATGTGACTTGGAATCGGGGTCATGACACTCTTGTTGCCTTTGGATTTGTCCTGCTTGAAGTACACTCTACCAAAACCTTAAGTCCAGGAGATTGGACCCATTATAGTATTTTTGGTCCATGCAATAATGCCCTTTACTTTCTGTCCAGATTTGGTTTTCTCAAAACTTGCACTAGGGAGTTTTTGTTTATGTCAAGCTAACCTTGCCACCCTCTTTATCATCTAAAGAGACTCTGATCTGGAGTTTTTGGCCACCCCAAGAGATGCCTAGATGACCATAGCATTCTGTCGAACACCTTGAGTTCATGAACAGAATTGGCATGAAACCTAGTTTGCATTTTGAAGCTGCTTGCTTTGCCTAAACATCATGTCTCATGGCTCTACCTTAGTCTATTGCCCCACCCTGCTAAACCTCATGTGGATTAGAGCCCCCTGGCAGGCATTGGCATTTGGCCGAGCACCTCGCGTGTGTGCTCTGGGCGCGGCCAGAGCACTCGTTTTGCATGTGCATCCGCCCGAGTCGCCGCGTCTGGCCCCTCGCCTTTGCTCACCCCTAGAGCCATGCCCTGCCCTCACCCGCTCGCCTTAACCCTCCAAGCCACCCTGGTGCCATACAGCGATGCCGTCAGAGCTCCCTTGGTGGCACGTTGGCGTCCACAGCAGGCTCCTGCCATGGACGGCACCGCCCGAGCCACAACCACGCGCCAGCTCGCCCCTGAACAGCCCGAGCTCAGCCATTCGCCCTGCCAGACCCTGCTAGCCATCGCCACGCGCCCCCTTGGCTATAGAATGGCGGTTCATCGGCGTTCTTATCTACGGCCACGGGAACCGACCTCTCCGGGTTATAAATAGCCCCCCCCCCCCCGATCACGCCTGAGCTCATGAGCAGCCTTATTCAAGTGGAAGGAAGGCCCCTCCTTCCCCAGTTTGGCCAGAGGCCATCATCTCTCCCATCTCCGGCAGGTTCAGCCGTCGCCACGTCCCGGTAAAATACGGCCAAAACCGAGGCCCTAACCCCTCCCGTGCTTCCATCCTCTTCCCCTCGATCCTGCGGAGCCACCCCACCTCTCAAACACGATTGGGAGCCACCGTAGCTCGAGACCCCAATCCCCCCGAAACCACCGTCCACCGCAGAGCTCGCCGCCGGCGACTCCCTTCATCCCCGCCAGCCCTTCGACCACTAGGAGGACCGCCCTAGACCGGCGGATCCATCCCTGCCCTCAGAATCCCGTGGGGAGCCGCCGTTCGTCGACAGCGATCGCCGGAGCCCCGCCACCGCTCGGACAGAGGAGGAAGCAGGCGCGGGCGACTGGTCAAACCTGACCAGTGGGCCCGATGGACCCACTGTCAGTGACCCAGCCCCGCCGAAGCGTGTTTTAAGTGGAAGCACATTCCACCAAATACGCCTCCACTAGAGGAAAACGTAAGTGCTGCCGAACCGTTTTCTTTTTCTGATTTGTATTAAAAACAGATTTTGACTAAACTTTGACTGGCTATAACTTTTAAAATACAAGTCCAATTGATTTGATTCTTTTTCTGTTGTTTCTCAAATTTTGTCTAGTTTATTTTCATATTTATTTGAAAAAACAACAACTTTTTTGTACTGTTTTGAAACTATGTGTTAATTTGAATATTTCTTAAATAGGATTTTGGAGAGGGAGGCAACTTTCCAAAAATGCACCCCCACTTGCATGCTCTTGAAGGCAAGCATTTTGAACCCTGGCATAATATTGTTGTGTGTTGTTTGATATGGTTACAACACCACCTTGACTCGGAGTATTCGTTATTTTATGTGGTGACATGATCATACTCATGTGTGCATATTGATGATTCTGTGTTGTTGGAATTTTATATGTTTGTGATAGTAATCACCCTCGTATGCCGTTCATGCCTACTGGAAGGAATCCGGGAAAGTCTCTGTCTTGGGTAGACACGAGCTTGTCTCTAGTTCTTCGTCGAGACGGTTATGTCCGGTAAGGCATGGTGAGGTATGATGAGTGGTGATTCTGTCTGATTGGTGTGAAATATATTTCTTATGCTTATCATGCAGGAAATGATTTAACCTCCTGAGTCGACCATAGATCGAGTCTTGTTCAAGTAACCCCCATACTTGTTTCGTACTACCACTTGTCCCTACCATAGGTAGGGTACGGTTCAGTAAGTTGTCAACCCCTTCCTAGCAAACACCGTACAGAGAAGCCATGGTCGAAGATACCGGCTGCATCCGGTAGGCATGCCACCTGGTCCGGGGGCATGGGTGTTTACGGTTGGAGCCAACGGGGTAGCTCCCCTAGTTTGCGCGCGTTATAAATTTGTGATCCCATGCTAGTCGAGGTTGTAGCCTCCCCACTTAGAGTTTCGCTTCACGGGTGTCGTGGGTGATTCCAGACACCGGTAAGTTAGGTTGGTGTGTGCGGTCAGGTGTGTTTTCAACTAATAGACCATAGACGGAATTAGTCCCGATGGACTAAAGGAATCCGTAACTCGTGGGTAAAGAGTACACCCTCTGCAGAGATTATATCTATTCGAATAGTTGTGTACATGGTTAAGGACTACAGTCTGGGATGGGTCAAGTGTCGGTCTTAGTGTCGGTCTTCGGAGGAAAAACTGCTAAATCAGAACGTGGATCATGACTTGTGACTTATGATGATTACTATTATTATGGACTAACCATTTACATTATTCGAATTATTGAGTATCCCTGGGACGGTTCTACCTCCTAGATATTCACTATGACTACTCTCATATAAGCCCTTTACGTGGTGTCGCTGAGACACCCGACTGTGGCATGCTTGTTATTCATTTACTTTATAAGCCCTTTATGTGGTGTCGCACAGACGCTCGACTGTGGCATGTTTGCTACTTATTTCCTTTATAAGACCTTTATGTGACGTCGCTCAGACGCCCGACTGAGGCATGCTTTATATTGTTATCCTTTCGAGGCGTCACTTAAGACACCCTATCGGTGCATTCTATTTCTACTCCCCTACTGCATATTCATGTTGTATATGAATAACATGCTTGCGTGCATCATGGATTCTTATTCTGTGACTGACGTTGTGATCATGAAATATTTTAGAGCATGATTATCAATTGTTATATTATACATGTGTTCATAATGTCTGTGAGTACATTCAAAGTACTCACTGGCTTGTCCCTGGCTATTGTCTTGGCCAGATTCCTTGCATGGAGAGGAGCATTGCGATGACAGCCCCGGAACCTACGCAATGGTGATAGCAGCCTCGCGAAGATAGGAGTCACTACTAGGAAAAGGGCTATAGATGGAATTGACACTAATGGCGCACCAAACATGTGGTGTGCCATTACTATATACTAATGGCGCACCATCTGTTGGTGCACCATTAGTGTGGAAGACACTAATGGCGCACCAGGCATACGGTGCGCCACTAGTAACAAAATGTTTTTTTTTCATTTTTTCAAACATACTAATGGCGCATCCGGGCAGAGTGCGCCATTAATAGTTGGAACTACTAATGGCGCACAGCCATAGAGTGCGCCACTATTGTATTTTTTTTACTTTTTTGCAAAACTACTAATGGCGCACCGTTGCATAGTGCGCCATTACTAGTTTAAACTAGTAATGGCGCACTGTGCCACGGTGTGCCATTAGTATAGAAATTATTTTTTTACTTTTTTGCAAAACTACTAATGGTGCATGTCTGTGTGGTGCGCCATTAGTATGTTGGGTTACTAATGGCGCATGTCTCTGTAGTGCGCCATTAGCACCCCCGCACCCTCCCCCAGCTCCACCGCCGCCGACGACCCCCGGGCCCGCACCCTCTCCCCCGCTACACCGCCGCCGACAACCCACCGCACCCTCCCCCGCTCCACCGCCGCCGAGGACACCCCTGCACCCTCCCCCGCTCCACCGCCGCCGACGATCCCCCACACCCTCCCCCGCTCCAAAAAATAATAATAAAATTACTTATGGCGCACCGCTGGCTGGTGCGCCATTACTATCTAAAAAAAGATTACTTATGGCGCACCTCTCGGGGGTGCGCCATTGCCATAAAAAAACATACTAATGGTGCACCGCCAAGGGGTGCGCCATTAGTAATCTTCTCCCTAGCTTATTCACCCAATCCCTTCGTCCCTCCCTCGCCAGATCCACTTCCCCCCTCGCCACACCTTCACGCCCCCTCCTTCCGCTCCGACAACCCCCGCGCCCCGCCTCGCCGTCTCAGTCCTCGCCGCCGATGGCCTGCCGCCACGACTGCCAGCCCGACACCGCGGCGCACCTAGCCGTTCGAAGCCTCCGCTGCCCCGCAGCCGGCACAGGAGCCCAGCAGCGCCTCCCTCCGTCGAGCAGCCGCTCCCACCAGCAGCGCCTCCCGCCTAGCAACGCCTCCTCCCGGAGCTACGCCGGCGACCAATCCATAGGCAGGTAGCCACCACTCCTACGTCCCCCCTTCTTCCTCCTCCCTCTTCCCTCACCCCCTCCCTCCTTCCTCTTGCATCCTCTGTCTGTTCATTTTTCCCCTGATTTTTGCATTGGATGAGTACGTGCGCTAGATTGGGTATTGTGAGAATATAACGATGGCCATTTCCTGATGAATACTTGCTGCACGATTTTTTCCGGTGCATGTTAAAGTTTACTTGTGAAAGGATTTTGCATGATAGGTGTTTGTGATAATGCTTCAGATGAGCAAATGTTTTGGTTTAAACATGTTAGCAGTGAAACGTGCAATGAATGGTGATATATGAAAGGAAAAAGGTTAAGTTGTTTTATCTGCACCGTCTTGACCTGAAATCGAAGCTTAGCAGTAACATTCAGTTTGAGAGAGCAGGAGCTTTGTCTTGGTAATACACTTATACTGGCAGAAATTTGTTAACACATTAGTACTGGTGCCCGTCTTGATGCAGGAGCTCAAGAACCTACGGCCGCAGCTCTACTCCGCCTCCGAGTACTGCGAGAAGTCCTACCCCAACACCCACCAGAAGCAGATGTGAGTAGCCACCTCTGTTGTTCCTCCTCTCCTCCATTAGATGTAGTCACAGAGTTATTGAGTGGATGGACATGCTTAGATGGGCCTGGAAGACAGGAAGAACATTTAACTTGAAATGGTCATGAATTGGAACTAAGTGTGTGTAGAACAACAATAACTTACACTAGTTTTGTAGCCTCCAGCAAGTTTATGAACAAACAGAATTTTCCTTCTCTTTTAGAAATATGCAGGCAACTCACTGATCAGTGCTGTTGTTGGTTGCTATAAAAAACTAGTTACCAGTGCACAAATGAGTCTGAGACATGCCAAGCTAAGCTACTCACCATTTGAACTTTTTGCGCCATCATGAGTTATCTGGATGTTAGAGTAGTCTAGTACAGTACTCCTATTTGTATGGTAAATTTGGTGAATGAACAGTCAACGGTGTAGTGAATGAATAGTCAACAGTGTAGTGATTTAAGGAGGAAAGTTATCCGGCTGGATTTTCTTCTTCTTAAAAGCTACAACTTCATAGTATAGTTTTACAAGCTTCTGCAACTTTTTCTTAACTGCTGCTGCTGCTGTACTTGTGATGATGTTGTACTAGTGATGATGCTACTTGTGATCTTCTAAAATGACCCATTAGCGACTTCATTATGCGGGGATAATGATTTTGCAGGTACCCCGAGAGGCCCTTGAGTTTGCCAGAATGTCGATTAATTTCCGTTCCGGCAAATTCGGGTACTCCATATGTCCTATTTTCAGCAAAGGTCATGCTGAAATTTTCCGTGAATTTTAGCATGACTTTGCTAAAAATAGGACATATGGGGTACTTGCGACTAATGCATGGGCCGGGGTATCTTAGTACTTAGTTAAGTAGGATCAACTGCCACGCCATTCTTGTTGCATTAAACCATAGGTGGCAATAGAGCCAAGTGATTAGGCCCAACTTAGAATTCTCCTTAGCATTGATAAACCCTAGATGATAAACCCAACATAGGTGGCAATAGAGCCAAGTCATTAGTGCCAAGTGATTAGGCCCAACCTAGGGTGCCTCGGCATCGATAAACCCTAAATGATGAAAACTTAACTTAGCTTCTATAGGGTGCCATGGTGTCGATGAGAACCTAAATGATGTACGCTTAGGCTTTTAGGGTGCCTCGGCGTCGACAAACCCTAAATGATAAAAGCTTAGCTTTTAGGATGCCTCGGTGTCGACAAACCCTAAATGATGAGACCATGATCTTGTTCCTTTACAATAACCAACTTTTTTGACCAAACTTTTTTCCTATTTAGAGCGAAACATGGCTCACAACGATGAGGTCGGCGGTTCGGGCGGCAAGCAATTCTGGGAGCTGTCCCAGGAGTTGGAGGAAGACACCGATCCTGACTACACAACCCCTAGTGGCGTCGGGGATGACACCACTGATGATGGCGCCGCGGATGCCACCACTGATGATGGCGGCCCACGCACAGATGGCAGCCAACCGATGAGGCAACGGAAGGACCGGCGCCCGAACATGCTCGGCACCGTCAGGGAGGAATTTACTAAAGTGAACTCCGACGGGCATCTGACGGCGCCCAAACACATAGTCATGGGGTACTCGATTCAGCTCGGGTGCATTCTCCGGAGCACCGCCTCGATCAACACCGAGAACCTAAGGCATAAGGACCGAGGGAATTTGCGTAGCCTCCTCTTCACGAAGCTGCACGAACGATAGAAGTCCCCCGTTGAGTTCGCAAACACACGCCTCTCAGGTAATAAAGTGAATGGTGCTGCCCTCACGACGATGAGCACGCCCTGTCTACTTGGAAAAGCACGGTGAAGGCAATGATTGACAAAGGTGATAGTTATGAGAAGATCAAGGCGAAATATCCTTTGATTAGCGAAGATGACTACAAGGAGTTCAAGATCAAGTGCAAGAGCTCCGCAACCTCCGAATCTAGTCAGTGGGGGAAAGAAATGCGGCAGTTGAACATAGGGGTCCACCAACTCAGTCCCGGTGGTTACAGAGTGGCGGAGCCTGTATGGGACAAGGAGGACACGGAGCGTGCCGAGCAAGGCCTACTGCCCCGCTTCGAGAAATACAGAGACAAGCAGACCAAGAACTTTCTCAGGGCCCGGTAAAAGGAGGACCCGGTAACAAAGGAGCTTACCACAGATCCGAAGACCAAGGAGCTTGAGCTTGTTCTGGTAAGGAATACACCCCCGCGTAATTAGCTCCATATGGTTGCATTCTAATTAATCTCCAATATTTCTAAATGGTTCACGTTCCTTCCGCATGACAAAGAAAGCAGTAGCGCGGGGTCGTCTCAGAGCTCCCCTTTCGACACCCCTTTGAATAGGGCGTTAAACGTAATGAAAAACTGGGATAAGCTCAATAAGCCGACGTCAGCTGGTCGTGTGGTCGGCAAAGGCTTGTCCACAAAATGGTCGTCATACTATGCCGCTGGTGGGCGAATGGAGAAAAAGACCAGCTCGGAAAGCCAGTCGCGCGAGGTTGAAGCACTCAAGGCGCAAGTGGCGCGGATTCCGGAGATGGTCCAAGAGCAAGTGCAACAACAACTGGGATCGACGCTCACCGGCATTGTGCCTACCTTGATTCATGGGATAACGATGTGGATAGCGGGTGGCCAACAGGAGCCGCCCCCGATTCCCTGCTTCACGGCCAGCAACTCGCCCAGCACGCAGGCGGCGCCATTGATGTCTCCAGCGGCGGCTGTATTGGTGTCTACGGCGGCGGCGGCATTGGTGTCTCCGACGCCGGCATTGGAGCTTAGTACGCCGGCCGGCACCTCGCCAGCAAGCGGCCCCTCCATCAGTTGCACGCCCACCGTTGGCGGTGCCTCGACATTAGCCGAGCTCGACGGCATCACGGTAACTAAGCCTCTCGGCCGAGGACTTCATCTCCTTGCCTTTGACTGGGCATCCCTGATGCCCAACATGTTTTCGTAGGGCGCCGCTGACGTTCCTTGCACTCTCCTGCACTTCGTGGGCAGCGAGTTGGTCGATGTCGCCAAGGGCAGAATCGTTCAACCGGGAAACCCCATGTTCCACGGTAATCCGATGCCACCCACAATGTATAGGGTTGAAGTGGTTTGGGTGCTGCCAGGCTGCGACGAGCTGTTACCTCCGATTCGACCCGCTAGGGCCGACGAAGAAGATGAGATGACCATCAGCGCCTGCATAAGCTGGCCCCTGCTTTCGCCAAAGAGCTAGATTCGTTTGGGGCGGGGGACACCACCCCACAGACAAGACTGCCAGTCGTGCCGGCGCCAAGCCATGGCAAGAACGCCGCAACGCTACCGGACAAGCCGGACATCCCTATGGCACAGGATCCGAACATGCATATGGCACAGGATCCGGACGACGACGACAACGACGATGGTACATTTACCAACGTCGAGAAGTACTCTGCCAAACATGGGTACGGTGACAAGTTCTGCGGGCCTCCTTCTCAAGAACCCAAAACAAGACGACCGCGATCTAGCTGGTACGACGGAGAAACCCAATTGCAATAGGCGTCGTCTGGCGTTCAGTTCTCAGGAGACGCCTCCACCTGCCGCCTTCACCGAGCCTCGGATAGCGGAGGTGCCAAATATTATCAGCCCCAACACGCTCAAGAAGGCGGTCTGTGAGGAGAACTCGGTCCCATTACAGCAGATCAAGAAGAAGGGCCGGAAACTACAGACTAAAAAGGCCGCCGGTGCGAGCCAGCCGGCACTGAGTACGATCCGTGCTCAGGACGGGCCACCTTCACCTAAGGATATCTCGAGGATGGTGCATGTGGCGGGTAGGGCGATGCTACCGACAAATATGCTCAATGCTGAAACCGGTGCTATGCGGAGTCTGCACGACAGTGTTCTTTCTTTGGAGAAGCGGCGTCTCAGAGAGAATGATGTGGCATACCCGGTTTTCATGGCCAAGGTGCCAGAGGGCAAGGGCTTTGTGGATGGCGCCATCAGGGGTACGATCGTCCTGCGGTTTGATGACATCTTTGCTATGTTCAACCTTCATCCGCTGCACTACACCTTCGTTCGGCTGTTTTCGCTGAGTATGGAGATGCGGATCATTAGAGACAAGACCCCGGACATCGTGATTGTCGACCCCTTCTACATGCGTGCCAAGCTCTTGAGCAGCACTGGGGACCACCAAGTCGCGAGTTCACACCTCGAAGACGTCATTCTGGCAAACCCAGATAAGGATAACTTCCTTGTGGCTTACATTCCCGAGTAAGTCATCCCTTAACCGCCCCGTAACATATGATTTCTTAGATTTCGATCGTTCTTTTTTTTCTAACATTCCGTGTTCTGTGCAGTGACACACATTGCACACTCATCCTCTTAAGCCCGAAATATTCCATGGCCATGTATTTCGACCCGAACCGTAACTCCAAGATAGACTACACAAATATCAAGAAAGTTCTTGATGATGTTCTCCCCGGCTACGCCAAATTTGGAGGCACCTTCACCAGGGCAGTTCGTAAGTACGACAAGCACGTGTTCGCCCACAATACGACATTCTGCTGCATCAAGTAGCTGCCTGGCGGTCAGAAGGATGCCTATTGCACCCTCCATCACATGCGGGCGATCGTAAGGGACCATCATCACCTTCTACTACCAAATAATCTCAAAGATTGGGCCGCGAGCTTGTCGGCAATCCAGGACACGGACATCAGACAAGAATTCTTTCGCATCCAGTCGGAGTTTGCGGACATCATCCATCAAGATGTCCTTCATACCTCGGGGCAGTTCTTCCTCAGATATCAACCGTCCAACATTGAGATAGACGGAAATGCTACAAATGCAGGCTAACAACGCCCGCGATTTCATGACCATCACGACAGACGGCGGCTTCATCCATGCTCCTATCCATGACTCGAGTTGAAAGTAGTGATGTGTAGTTCTGAAACATTGATTGGCTCATGTTGTAATTAAACTTCAATGAATTGTATGTCTCTTTGGTTTGGACAGTCGTTCAACTTAGTTGTAATCGATGCTATTTATTAGTAGGACCATGAATCGTGCTATTAATGTCTTGCTTTTCTCTTCCGATCCTTTTGTTGCATACTTATATATTGCTTATGTATGTATTGTCTGTTGTTTGGCTTGTGCATAGAGATGCCGTCGTATGTCGTGTACAAGGGTAAGGTTCCCGGAGTGTACAACGACTGGGAGGATTGTCGGAGACAGGTTCACCGTTTCAGCGGTAACTGTTACAAAGGGTACACCACTAGGGCGGAGGCGGAATCTAGATACGCCCGCTATCTAGCGGGAGAGAGGAGGGAGCATTGGAGGAACCGGATGAAGACCAGTTTCATCGCGATGATTCTCATTGTGATGACCACAGCTCTCTTCTATGTGATGGTAGTTTAGATGATCGATATCGACTTGTAATGTGAAGACAAACTCGATACTCGCGGTCTCCAGACTTGTAATGTTTTATCTTTGTTCGGTCTTTTGAATTCGGAGACTAATATGATGAATTGTATTCGGAGACTAATCTTCTATTGAATTCGATGAATCTGCTGTTGCTGTGTGCTACTGTCTATATTCTGCCAAATAATATATTTTGTAACCTGTGCAATAATCAGAAAAGTAAAAAAAATAAAACCTAATATTCATACTAATGGCGCATCACTAAAGAGTGCGCCATTAGTATGCCAAAGTATACTAATGGCGCATCACCAAAGAGTACGCCATTAGTATGCCAAGTATACTAATGGCGCATCCATCCGCAGCGCGCCATTAGTGTGCCAAAGCACATGGTTAAATATGGCCCCTGGGAGGCATACTAATGGCGCATGGTGTTATATACTAATGGCGCACGGGGTGGTGCGCCATTAGTAATAAATACTAGTGGCGTGATACTAATGGCGCACCAGTGATGCGCCATTAGTTGGCAAAACTGGTGCGCCATTAGTAGGCCTTTTCCTAGTAGTGAGTTATCCAGGTCAGCTGTTCCTGTGGGAAATGGAGTCCCATAGAACGCTGAGGAACCACAAACCGCTTCTGCCATCAACCACTAGAAACCATTTGTTGTACTCATAGGCCAAAATGGTCTTGTACTACACATTTTGTATCTTGCTTGGAGTTTCTGTATCAAGTTGGTGTCTCATCAGCTAACAGTAATCCTGGGGCTGGTGAGCACAAGGGCCATTTTCTGGGAAATTAATATCCCAAAAATCCGGTCCTGACATTGTGCCTGTTTCAAAATGCGGTGAAAACGGCGGGAATGACTGTTCCTAGATAGTGGTTGAATCTTGGATTTTTTTGGTGTTTCTCTGATTAAATAGATACTTCAGTACCTAGAAATGATTTTTGGGAAAAATAAAGAGCAAACTATGAGGCAGCTGCAGTTCAAATTTGATCAGTTTCATCCTGAATCGACAGAAATTTGTCTTTTTCACGAGAGGTGGATCAAAGCTTTGGACATCCAACCATTTGGTCAATTGTGCATTAAATATGACCTAGTATTTTAGAAAATTTATTTTGTCCAATTTTGCAACAAATATATGGTAGGTCCTTAAAAAAACTCATTTTCGGCACTCGAAAAATGGAAAATGAATTTTTCATCCAAAAAATGTTAAATCTTTCTTAGGCAACGTTGTTTGCCATTTCAAGATGCACCCATCCTCCCTCGTCCAGTCGTCCCCATCTCCTCGCTGCTGTCATAGACGGCGCCCGACTACCACCACCCGTCTCGCATCGTCCTCTCCCTCCCTCAGATAGTGGTTGAATCTTCAAAATATGCCAAATACAAGAAATTTTACATAAAGTGTTCTAATATTTTTGAAAAATAGAGTGGTGCTATTTTGGAACAAATATTTGGTAGGTTATTCAAAAAAACAATTTTATGCACTCGGAAAATGGAAAACGATTTTTTGTGCAAAGAAAATGAAAGCTCTATTTGGCAATATTGTTTGCCATTCCATGATGCAAACTTATGCAAAATAAAAGATCATTTTGACAAACTTTGCCATTGTTATGTTTTTTAAAAAACATCATAGATTTAGGTCTAAATTTTTGAGAATTCAATTGTGAAACAAGAGGCCAATGAGATGCGAGGAACCACCTTCACGCGGATCACCAAATTGAAAGCAATCTGAGCCATCCATCTCGCACTCATCCAGCGGTCGAGCTTCTCCCAAAAAACAAATACCCTAACCCAGCCACCCACCCTCCCCTCGACCTCCCAGATTCGATCCCCCGCCTCCAGCCCCACCAACCGTCCCTTCGATCCCCAGCTCTGATCCCCCGCCGCTACCCCCTCGATCCCCAGATCTGATTCACCACCCGCCGACGACCCAGCCGACCACCCGCCGGAGCCGACCGCCGCGCTCTCGTCGTCTTCGTCTTCCCCTCCGAGCGACTCCCCTACTGGCTCCGTGTCACGCTCTCGTCCTCTTCGTCTTCCCCTCCGAGCGCCTTCCCTACCGGCTCCGCGTCGCGCTCGCTAACGCCGTCGCCCCCCGCCGCCGTTCCGAGCACTTGATGGAACGCGGTGCCATGACTCCTTCACCGTTCGCTGCTCCTTCGGGCTCTGCACCTCGCTGACGTCCCCCTTCGTCACGGCCTCGGCACCGCCGCCGGCGAGCTCTCCTTCACCATAATTGCCTCCCTACCCCGGGCTCTGACCTACCTACCATCTCGAGCAGGTCCAGATCCGCCACGGCTCCCGGAGCCACGCTCCGGCAGACCAAGCAGGTGCAGGACGTGGTCTCTTTCTCTTTTCGTTTCGATTTGATTTGTAAGGCTGATGATGTTTGTTCTCTTCGATTCAATTTGGTAGACATGCAGGTGCACGACGTGTGGCCACCATTCTGCTTCCTCCCCTCCCCTGCTTCCTTCGGCGGCAGCAAGGAGAGGTGAGCCGCCTCCGTCACTCCTCCATCCACCGCTCCACCAGCGCCACCATCTCTAGCCACCGCCGCCATCAACACCAGCCTCCTCACACCACGCCTCCCACCAGACAGAGGGGCGGCCATACCTTGTGCCCCGCGCGACTCCCACTGGCCGCTGCAACCTCTGGTGCTCCTCCCCTCACCATGCATATTGCTTGCTTCACCCAGCGCCTAGATGGCAGTAGCCAACCAAGACCGCGATTGCATGTGATCTATCTATCCACCTGTAGCTAGCTGCCTAACTACGACCCTGCAGATCTAGTTGTTATCTTAGCGTTTGGACTTTCAAAGTTACTGCATGATGCGCGCCGCGCTGTTTCTTTTTGAAGTTACAACACCAGCCTAGTGCATGCATCTCCAAGCATTAGGCTGCTAGTAGTTTACCTGTGCAAGATAGCCATCATTGGACCCTTGTTCAGAAATCAAGGGCTGGCATATATAGCTAGTATCATTGGACACATTGTCTTAATTTTTAAACACATTTTCTGGGCTTGTATAGCTAGGATTATAGGCATGGTGTCTTTTTAAGTGAAAGTTCTTTCTATGTATTTTTTTCAACTGCTTGTCTGGGCATATATTGTTGTATTATAGGATGCTTGAACAACGAGCCAAATTTGGTAACAGGACATACAGCTACCTCCCAGTTTTGTATATATGAAAGTGAGCGAGTCCCGAATTTGGGTACAGGCAGGGGTCCATTAGGAACATGGCAGTTAATTTGCATAATCCTCGACCTCCTCCTGCAATCTCTCTTTCTCCCTTTCTTCTCTGAATTTCCCAGTGTTGTATAAGTCTGTAAGATTCAGATTTTAAGAGTACTTGCTCCCTGTACTAGTTACTTCTACTACTTATTTTTAGCTATTTAGTACTACTCTGTAGATCTATGATACTAGTCTAGTCACTTGTATAATTTTGTTTATTAGTGTAACCTGAACCATGGAGTAGTACCCTGTTTGCATATGTGTGATTATGTGTGTTCTGTAGTCTCTGTGATAGCTCCAGTACATGTGAACTATATGTTGTGGTGTAAATCATTTTCATTCTAACTTATAAACGTGTTTCTTCAATAGCTATTTCCGTTCAAGTCTTGTTTTCATTGATGTTAGCATTTAGTTTTTCTCAAGTAAAGAAATACTATAAATGCAGTGAAGATAATCTGAACCTCCCTATGTAAAATTTAGTTTGTCTGTAATACTACTAGAAGATATGGGTGAGGGACTGAAAGGATGATATGCTTCCATGAATTTATTTGTAAGAAGTTTTGCTTGGCTGTGTACAAATCAGCCCAAATATGTGAGCCTCGGTTCTGAAAACTAAAGAGTTCATATATTGTTAGATAGACTGTGATTCAGGATACGCTAAATAGAAAGCTTTACAAGATGGAACTATCAATTCATCATGACTTCACTTTGTCCTTTAATTTAATATGGTTAGAACTACCATGGGTTTTTAAGTAGTTGGGGCATGAAGAAATAGTATGCTTGATGTTTGGCCTTGAATCCATCCTTCCATGAATTCATGCTTGTACATTGCTAGTTATCGCTTTTTTTGCAGGTCTTCTTCCTCCTCGATCTGGTGTAGCAGCAACAATTCAAGGTCATGGTCATGGAGTAGCAGCCATATATTTTTCTTCTTATTCTTCCCTGAGATGAGATGAGGTTTGTTTTCCCCAAGGTCAAGGTGGAGCAGCTCGATTTGATTTGATGTGATTGGATTAAGTTTCCTCACGCCTCTTTATTTGCATTGCAGGCTTTGTTGGTCGGTCTTCAATTCTTCATGCTGCTGCTGCTACATGATGGCCCTCTTCAATTCAGCATCCGTTGCGGACGCCGCAGCTTCCACCTCCAGAAGAGAACCTGCTCCTCGTGTGGTTACCCGTCCGCCTGCATCCGCAAGTGTAAGCTCCCCCTCCCGCTGTCCTAGATCTCTAGGTTTGTTGCTGTCATGCACCATGTTCTTGATGTTGCGCGTCCTCATGTGGATGCCATGAACGGTGCTGCTCCTGTGTGGAGATTTGATTCGCCGCATTAGTATGCGATTGTTGTCTCGCCGTGGTTGTTCAAATTGAGATGCACCCAGTTGATTCGTCATCTCGGGTCATAATTTTTCTGCATTCCCTATTGCTGTAGCTTGTTGGATGCATAGTTTGATCTCCAGTAGGAATTATTAGTGAATGGTGATGTCTGTGGTCACGAGAATGGTGATGTAGTAGCTGGTATGCTTGATGCGTGTATGTCCATCTCTTTACTGTTTTGCTAGAACCATAAATCTTAATGCATGATGATCATGGTCTGGTTTGTTAGACCTATTCTGCTGTCAATTCTAAAACTCGTTCCTACAGTTTCATTTCTATGATCAATTTAGAGAGTTGCACATGTCAGTATATTATATACCAAACAAATTCCTAGCTAGTGAGAACATTTTAGTCACTCCATGAACGCATACTGGTTAGTGTTAGTCATACTATTTATGTACGTGGCATTTGCTGTCAATTCTTGATTATAAGTTATTGGATCCCTCATTGGCTACTATTTGATGTTCTGTACCTATTCTTATTCTTATATGTTCATTCTTATTTTTTGCACAGGTGAAGTGCGAATCCATGTCTGAAGCTGTGAAGCATATAAGCAAAGACTAGCATATTATGTGTTGTACTGTAGGCAGTAGTAGGCATATCTGGGTTGTAATATTCTGTAACTATTGTAATAGATTAATGTAGTATTGTTTTGGACCAATTTCATTTGCTCTCTCGTCTATTCGAAACAATGATTGTGTATGTGATTTGAATACCCGTGAGAAACCTGACAAGTTGGGTCCTAGTTATAATGGTTGTTTGACAAATTTCAAAATTTATAATGTGTGGGACCAATTTTGAGCTAAGCATGACAAGTGGGACCCGTTGCAAAATAAAATGGCTGAAAATAAAAAACCAGTAGACTATAAAAGGATGCATTCTAGAATATAAAAGGCCGAATTGCTGGGCTAGGCCCATGTAGCTAGCAAAAAATAACAAGAAACAATACATTAAAAAGGCAGAATTATTGGGCTCGGCCCATGTAAAACGCCAAATCGGAGCGGGCTGATTCTTGTGCCACATCAGCTTGACACGCTGGAGGCCTACGTGGCCTGAGGAGGTTGCTAGTGACCAAAAATTTGGTCGTGGAACCAACGACCTTTTACATATCACAAAGAAGGTCACTAATTTCATTTTACGACCGCCAGCTTTTGACCTTCTATTTTTGGTCACAAAAAGGTCACAAATGAAAAACTATGAACTTTCAGCGACCAATACTGAGGGTCACAAGTTGACATATTTCTTATAGTGCCCAAGTGAAGAAGGTTCCGGTAGGGCTCGCTAGCGTTAATGGTTCTTTCACTATCAACACCACCCTCGAAGACAAAAATAGGAAAGCGCACTCGTCGCCTTCCTACGGGCGAATATCGATGTGTTTACTTGGCAACCATTTGATATCCCCGATGTTCCCAAGGAGGTAATTAAGCACCACCTTGCTGTCTGCCCACATGCCAGACCCCTCAAGCAGAAAGTACGGAAGCCGGTCTTGGAGAGGCAGCCGTTCATTGCCGAAGAGATCATGAAATTGGAGTTAACTGCTTTGGTCAGAGGAGTACTGCATCCTACATAGTAAGCAAATTCAGTAGTGGTCCGGGAGGCTAATGGGAAGTGGAGGCTTTGCATTGATTTCACAGAGCTCAACAAGGCTTGCCCGAAGGACCCATTTCCCTTGCTGCACATCAACCATATCCTGGATTCCACTTCGGGATGTGATTTGCTCTACTTTCTAGACGCATACTCCGGATATCATCAGATCTTCATGTCCAAGGAAGATGAAGATAAGAGATCATTCATCGCTGTGTGTGGTACATACTACTTTGTCCGCATGCCGTTCAGATTAAAGAGTGCCAGGTCCACTTTTGCATGTGTAGTCCAGATCGGTTTTGAGACATAGTTGCACAAAAATATAGAAGCCTATATGGATGATATCATGGTCGAAACCAAGGATAAGGCCACCCTTATCCAGGATTTCCAAGACACATTTTCCAATCTGCGCAAGATCAATCTGAAACTCAATTCGGGGAAGTGTGTGTTTGGTGTTCTCTCCGGCAAGCTACTTGGGTTCTTCGTGTCCCATCGGGGGATCGATGCCAACCCAGACAAGATCAAGGCCATTGAGCAGATTCAAGCGCCAAGGACAGTTAAGGATGTGAGGCAGTTAATGTGATGTTGTCGGATCACGGGTTCTCTCAAAACCATTGAGCTTCGAACACTAGGGTGCGCACAAAGATCTCTCTCCCCCTAGCTCACACTCTCACTCCAACCTCAAAGCCTAGCTCGCCGAACCCGAGGAACGAGGGACACAAGAGTTTGTGCTGGTTCGAGCCACCATTGCGGTGTAATACCCTACTCCAGTGTGGTGTGGTGGATTGCCTTCTAGGCTAGGGACGAACAAGTACAAGGGAAGAACAACCTCCTGAGGAGAGGTGTTCTTAAGCTCGATGAGCTTGTATGGTGGCCTTGGTGGAATGGATCCAGTCCCAGGTGATTTGTCTCCCTACGGTGGTGGCTAGTCCTATTTATATAGGCCCAGGTCCTCTTCCCAAATATTAGGCGGGAAGGGATCCCACAACGGCCAATTTGAAGGGGACAACTAGTTAAAGTTATCCTGACAAATGGTGGTCTTCGCCTGCCAAAGGCTCTGGTGGTGACGCCATCGTGGGCTTCATGATGACCTCTGTCCTACCATCCTATTGTTCTTGGTCTTGTTGCACCGATATATGGAAACCTTTGCCTGATGCCTTGGGAGTCCTCGCATGCGCTTGCCTCTTTAGCACCAAATAGGCAACCGGTACTCTGCGCGCGCTGGCGTTGGTCGTCATGGCTCACATCATAGAAACCTCACGAGGTGCCCCTCGCCTTGATCTCTCCGCTCCTCGCGAGCCAGCTTAGTGAGGCAGCCCCTGAGGAGTTCTTGTGTCATCCGCCTCGCGAGGCTTGGCTCCTCGCAAGGGACTTGAGTGTTAGTTGATGAACATGGGCCGTACCATGCCGCTGGTGGAGCCATGCCCTGGGCCGCAAGTAGGCAAGTCTGGGTACCCCCGTTCCCAGGATGCCGACAGTAGCCCCCGGGCCCAAGGCGCGCTCGTTCTTAGCTTCATGGAGAAGCCAAGGGTCAAGTGTGGAGCTCCGCACGCCCCAATAGCATGCGGCCTTGATCAACGCGTGGATAGGACATGGGCGTCTCCACTTCCCCATGCTGCCTCGGCAGCCGCCCGCCTTGATGAGTCCTTGTTGCATGCAGAAAAAATGTCATTATTACCTTAGATCATGGAGGTCGGCGGTTGACCTCCCCTTGGCTATAAGTGGGAAGGGGCAGAGCCCCCGTCACCCATCTATTCCTCCCCTCCTCCTGCTTCTTCTTCTTCCTCCTGGCACCGATATAGAGGTTCTCCGCCGCCGAGAAGGGAAAAGCCACCCGCGAAGAACTTGGGCCTCTCCCGCCGAAGAAGAGGCTGGCTCGCTCGCAAGATGTCTTTGTGAGGCCGGAGGTGACGAGGCCTTGGTACGAACGTCCTCCCCTGGGTATCCGCTGCCTTTGTACGCCCAGGCAAAGGGCTCCGGAGGAGGAAGCAGGGACCGACACCCCTCACGCCATGGCCGCAGTGGCCGTGCCATGGTGGCGCGCGCTGCCGCCCCGCGAACCCATCCTAAATGCTCCTCGCGTGAATTCATGGTGTGGGCGACGATGCCACCGCGCATGTGGAATCGCTTCCCACTATTCTTCACCGAAGAGATGCCGCCTAGGGTGCCACTAGAGTTGTTGCTGCAGCACGCTGGGTGCGACACCCCGGCGATGGGGGCGGAGGTTGAGGTCGTCTCCCCAGTCAAGGTCTTCATGACCCGTGGATGGGGTGAGGTCGCTCATGTCTGCCGTGCGGAGGGGGCGCTCACCATCCATTTCGAGTACGACGGCGCCTCCACGCCGTTCTTCAAGGTCTTCGACAAGGAGGGCAATCGCCTTGAATGCTGGCCCGGAGGGGGCCGCCATGATGGTGCGGCGGTAGGCGCTCAGCCCACCCTTCAACCTGCCCACAGCTCAGCAACAGCGGTGGATCCTGGGGGCCCAGCGACTCTCCCGAGGCCGACGAGACTCTGGAGATGAGCGACGACAGCTACGTGCCCCCAAGCTCTCGCCGTGCCTGAAGCGCAGCCGCGGTGTCCACCCGTCACCGCCATTGATCTGGATGGGGTTGGCATCAGCCTCCCGTGGCCCACTGTTGATGATGGCATCGGCGATGACGCCTGTAGATAGGGCTCCTAGAAACCTTCTTATTTTGTTCCCTGCGAGGAATTGAGATGAACCCCATGGCGGTGTGTAAAGGATCTGTAGTGTCTTTTGTTAATATTTTCCTTATTATGAAGATCTACGACTGTGTGTCTTGCTTCGACACAGTCCCCCCTTTGCAACCTCGCGGTAGCTTAGTGCTCTACGCCAACAGGTCCCGGTCCCCAGGCAGGCTGCAACCCTCGCTGGTATGCCAGGTCGCGCTGCCATGGTCAAGGCTAGGAGGTGAGCGGCCCAAGGTCCAGTAAGAGCTCCTGAGGCGTGATGCTCAAGAGGTCCCCTTTAGCGTGCAAGCAACTACCTGAAGGTAGGAAAGGAAGGCGGTGTTGCCATAGCAAGGTTGCAAGAGATGGGAACCCTGTGTCGCAGCGCTTGGCTGATCCGAGTGCGAGACTTTACTTAGCGGTCCAAAGTCAATTCCTTGTGCCGCGCCAGCTTCGTGCATCAACTGGGTCACGTTCGCATCAGCTTCCCCCTCCTTTCACGTCCTTCTATGTGCTCTATGTCCTCGGGTCCCGGCCCTCGAGCGAGCTCAGCCGCCACTGGTATGCCAGGTCGCGATGCCATGCTCAAGGCCAGGGGGTGAGGGCTGGAGAGCCAGTAAGAGTTCCTGAGTCGCGATGCTCAGGAGCCCCCCTTTAACGTGCAAGAGAATTGTGTGAAAAAAGGAGCCAGTGGTGTCGCCCGCCATCATCCTTCGGAGGTTCCTGCAGGTTAGCGCGAGTGTCGGTGTCAAAACCGTCGGATCTCGGGTAGGGGGTCCCGAACTGTGCGTCTAGGCCGGATGGTAACAGGAGGCAGGGGACACAAAGTTTTACCCAGGTTCGGTCCCTCTTGATGGAGGTAAAACCCTACGTCCTGCTTGATTAATATTGATGATATGGGTAGTACAAGAGTAGATCTACCACGAGATCAGAGAGGCTAAACCCTAGAAGCTAGCCTGTGGTATGATTGTTGTCGTCCTACGGACTAAAACCCTTCGGTTTATATAGACACCGGAGAGGGTTAGGGTTACACAAGGTCGGTTACAAAGGAGGAGATATCCATATACGTATTGCCTAGCTTGCCTTCCATGGCAAGTAGAGTCCCATCCGGACACGAGACGAAGTCTTCAATCTTGTATCTTCATAGTCTAACAGTCCGGCCAATGGACATAGTTCGGCTGTCCGGAGACCTCCTAATCCAAAACTCCCTCAGTAGCCCCCGAACCAGGCTTCAATGACGATGAGTCCGGCGCGCAGTATTGTCTTCGGCATTGCAAGGCAGGTTCCTCCCCAAATTCTGTGTACCTGTCGAAATAATATCCGGTTTCTTGTGAATGTTTGTACCCCTCGGCTTCTATGCCCAATAATGGCCACTCTCCACGTGTCGAGCGAATGTGAAGAGTCAGGGTGTTTTCACATTTACCCCCCTAGCTGTGTGAATGAGCAGACTATTTAAAAAGATGAGGATTCAGATCCAAATCACACCATCCTCCCTTGGCGAGCCTTCATCGGAGCATACCCGACAGAGATCCATTCCATCATGGCTGGTCGATGCAGCTCCTCCTCTCGCACCCCTAGCTCCAAGCCGGGAGATTGGGAGAGATGTTCCATCCCGCACAGCAAAGTAGTGATGCTTCAGTCCAAGGGATTTCTTCCCTCAGCGTACCTGGTCCCGGTTCGAGCCGGGCTTGCCACCTATAATGGCTGAGAGCAAGCGAAGAGCCTTCCCAATCCCTCCAAGGGAGAGCGGGTATGCCTTGTCCCTTATTTGGTAAGAGGGCTCGGATTCCCAATTCATCCGTTTCTCCAGGGGCTCTTGGAGTTCTACGGCCTCCAGTTGC
This sequence comes from Triticum urartu, assembly GCF_003073215.2. Lineage (NCBI taxonomy): Eukaryota > Viridiplantae > Streptophyta > Magnoliopsida > Poales > Poaceae > Triticum > Triticum urartu. The sequence continues at coordinate 329,514,642 of NC_053025.1, forward strand.
ACAACCTTACGCCTGCTTCCGTGCTGCATATCGCGGGATTCGTAGCCCTTTGTGAGTTGTTTTTGGGCTGTGAGGCCCATTTCGTTGTGTGGAAGAAGTTGTTCTGCCTTGTGCCTCGTTCTTAAAAGGGGTCAATATATCAAGTGGGCGGAGCCGAAGTGTGGCGTATTGCCGGGACCGGATACCTATCCGGGACCCCAAAGAAGACGTCCGAAGACTGGCCTTCAGAATGGTTTTATATAGAAGATGTCCCCCTCCCGGATCCTATTTGGATCGGCCTTCCTGAGTTTGACAACGCCCCTTTGAAGAAGCGCCGGAGCTGGAGTCCACGGAGCTCCCTGGAGGAAGATGATAGGGATATTCTTTACCTGATGAGCCGGATAAGTTTTTTAGCTCGATCCGGATTGACCATGATTGAGGTCATGGCTACATGCATCATCCGGGGGGTGCAGCCGCTTCAATATAGAGGCCACCCCATGTGGGATTTCAATGGGGAGGATGACGCCAGCCGCCACGGCCGCAAAGGGCCGGGATCGGTTGCCGATCTAATAAAGATCTTATCCACTTTGTACAAGGGAGAAGAGAAGGAATTCCTTCGTGTCAACCCGCAGGGCGGATTTTCTATGTAAAATCCTCCGAGCTGGGTAAGCAGAGACTTTTTATCGCCCATCCATTTCGTATTCCTGTAGTTAAGTATTCATTCTAGCGATTTCATTGCAGGAGCTGCGCCAGGCTGTAAAGGAGATAAACAGCCTTCCTCCACAACCCGAGGGCCCTGGACGGTCCCTTGACCCGGCCTCCCAGGAGGATCCGGACATATCTGTGGAGCTGATCGATGGGGTATTTTACCAATCGAGTAATGACAATGCTTTGGTGGCCATTACGGCCGATTACCCTGGGCTAGTTCCAGCCTCACAGGTGACCGAGACCGAAGTCCCAGCAGATCAAAAAGGGATTCGTCCTTGCATGTTTTTAATCGCCGTATAACAACCGTGTTTTGCAGGGGAGGTCCTCGAGACCGAAGGCCGAGCCTGCGGCGACTGGCAACAAGGGGCCGCGAGGCCAGGCAAGCTGAAAAGACTCGCAGTCCAGATTGAGACACCAACGCAGCAGTATGGCGTGCCGTCCTTATTACAAGACATTATTCTCAGAGGCATATGAACGCCCATGCCTTCTTTTTAGGAAAAAGAGCGCTCGCCAGACTATACCCGGAGAGGCTACCAACCACGCCTCCACAAGCCAGGCTCCATGGCCGGATTCGGAGGCGGGAACGAATATAGGGCGTGCGCCGGGTGCTCCTCCGACAGAGGATGCGGATAAACTATCCGCCACACATTCCAAGGTGGAAAGTGCCATGAACCACAGGCGCCGCCGGACTGTTCTTCGTGACGCTTGTTTCTCCCAAGAGGCATTGGATGATGCGCACCTCCGTGCCTCTCAAAATGGTCTAGCCATAGCCACGGAGCAGTATGTAAAAGACATACGGGTGAGAAAATTTTATGATTATATATCAGTAGCCCCTGAGAGTTGAAACAGTTAGGATAACTGATTTAAGGATCTTTTGTTATGCAGGTTCTTACAGAAAAGAATACTCAACTGTCGCAGGAGCTGGAAGAGTGCAAAGCCCAACTTCAGGCCGCACTGGCCACGGCACGGGAGCCCAAAGAGATCCCCTCTGGTAACATATCCTTTGAATGATAAGTATCATATAGAATGCGGCGTATATGCAGATCTGATGATAAAATTGCAGATGATGCTGGAGTAAATCCGGATAAGCAACAGTTTATACGCCAGCTGCAGGCCGGTGAGAGCGTTCTTACGAGGGTGAGGCAGGAGAAAAATGATCTCCAAGATGCCAACACCAAGCTGGGCATGGAACTACAAGATGTTCGCGCCCAACTATCGGATTCTGTTAAGGAAAATCGGCGGCTTCGACGCGGCATATTTAGTAAGTGCTTGAATGAACTTTGAAAAATAGTTTGGAGAGGAAGCTGGCTGACAGAGTTATGTCTGGAGGTATGCTAACAGCTCGTCCTGCCGAGGAAATGCCCGGTTCAATGGGTGACCTTCTTCTCGAGCTCTCATAGCTGCACAAACGAGTTCGGCAGGTGATGCAAGGCATCGCCCAGGCCTTGTGGCCATCCGTCTCCATACCCGAAGGCCTTGGAGAGCTTGCAGAAAAGCTGAAGGGAGCACGGTGGCGCTTTCGATTATGGAAGATATCGGCCTGCCGTCAGGGCGCCAAGGAAGCCTGGGCAATGGTGAAGACATGGTACACGGAGGCTGACCCGAACCACATGGCTGAAGTCGGACCTATGGGGCCTAATGGGAAGGAGATCCGTGTGAGCTTAGTGTACGACCAAGTAGAATTGGCCGCAAAGTATTCTCAACAGGACTGTAGACTAGACAGCCTATTGGATGGTATTGAAGAGGAATTCAACCAGTCAAATTGACTATGTAATTTTAAAGTGACATGTATAATGCCTTCTAGCCGGATTGTAGATCGTTTGTCGTGGTGGACCTTTTCACTTCAACCTCGGGACCCGACAGTCCAGAGTGTATCCGAATACCCTCTCGGTTATGTAAGAACCGGGGCATGCGTGGAGACCAGGCATAGGGGTCATTAGTGCTTTATGAGACAAGTGCCCAACTAGTTATGTTATATTACATGGGTAGTAAGAAACATCTTCCAGGGAGAATAGTTCCGTTAACCGTTCCTTTCCCTGGGTAAGCATGCCCTAAAGTGCACGTCCGGACTGCGATAAGAAGCACAGATAAATCATCTGGGGGCAGATATGAATAATAAAAGTCATCTTTTGTTCACTGACCGAATATTCCCTTAAGAACGCTAGCTTTCGGCTTCACCCAGTCTGAGGTACACGTCCGGCTGACTCGGCGGTAACAATCGCAGAGGTGCTCCCCTTATGCCCTAGCCGAATTAACGGGTACGTAGGGCATAAATACAAGATCCAAGCAACCCAGCTTGGCCAAAACTTAAGTCATATCGATGCATATAATGGTGGAAAAAAGGTACATGTGGAAGTATAACACATGTGTTGGGCGTGAGGACCAGGAAAATAACTTAAGCTTCTGTGAAAGAAGCCCCCAGGTATGAAGAGTGCGGCCAGCACATCTGTAATGTACGAGTGAGGCGCAAGGTGACCCTTGAAGGCATAAAGAAATAAAAGAAAGAAAGGGAAACAAGACAGATGATGCTACGCGTAGAATCTTCGAAGCCTGGCTCCGTTCCATGGGTTCGGCTCGAGTCGACTAGTCGATGCATCCCGCAGCCGGTACGCTCCACCGGTCAGATCTTGGTCGATAATGAAGGGACCTTCCTATTTGGGCTCGAGCTTGTTCTTTTTCTTATCCGGCAGTCGTAGAACTAGTTCGCCAACGTTATAAGTTTTGGCCCGTACTTCTCTGCTTTGGTATCTGCGAGCATGTTGCTGGTAAAATGCGGAATGGGCTTTGGCTACGTCGCGCTCTTCCTCCAAGGTGTCCAGACTGTCCTGCCGATCGAGCTCGGCTTCTCTTTCTTCGTACATGCGCACTCGAGGTGAGTCATGAATTATGTCACAGGGCAGGACTGCCTCTGCGCCGTATACCATAAAAAATGGTGTATATCCAGTACTATGATTTGGCGTGCTCCACAGCCCCCAGAGTACGGAGTCGAGCTCCTCTACCCAGTGTGTGTCAGACTCCGTTAAGGAGCGCACTAATCTGGGTTTAATGCCGCTCATTATAAGACCATTTGCTCGTTCGACTTGACCGTTGGTTTGTGGGTGATAGACTGAAGCACAATCGAGCTTGATGCCCATTTTGTTGCACCAGAGTTTTACCTCGTTAGCCATAAAGTTCGTGCCGTTATCAGTGATGATGCTGTGGGAGACGCCGTAATGGTGTACAACCCCGGATATGAAATCTATCACCGGTCCAGATTCAGCTGTTTTAACCGGTTTAGCCTCTATACATTTGGTGAATTTATCCACCATGAACAATAAGTATTTTTTCTTGTGGGTTCCCCCTTTAAGGGGTCCAACCATGTCAAGCCCCCAGACCGCGAAGAGCCATGTAATGGGGATTTTTTGGAGGGCGGTGGGTGGCGTGTGGCTTTGATTTGCAAACAGCTGGCAATCAGCGCAACGTTGGACCAAGTCCTGTGCATCTGCCCGGGCCATTGGCCAATAGAATCCTGTACGGAAGGCCTTGCTTACAAGAGCCCTGGCTGTGGCGTGATGACTGCCGAATCCGGCGTGAATTTCTGCCAAAAGGTTCCGCCCTTCCTCTTCGGAGATGCACCTTTGAAGGACTCCGGTAGCGCTTTTTTTGTACAATTCTCCCTCATGGACCCTGTAGGCCTTGGATCGCCGCACTATGCAGCGTGCCTCATTTTGGTCCTCCGGAAGTTCCTGTCTAGTTAGGTAGGCCAGGAATGGTTCTGTCCATGGGGCAATAATGGCCATTATTTCGTGGGTTGATTGTGTTATTTCGGTGGTGGAGCCTCCAATTGTGTCAGAGAGTTCGGCATCGGGTATTTTGGCCGGGTCCGGACTGTTGTTACCGGTGTCCCCTTCCCATGCTACGGATGGCTTGAAGAGCCGTTCCAGAAATATGTTGGGAGGTACAGCGTCGCATTTTGCGCCGATGCGGGTGAGGATATCCGCCGCCTGATTGTTTTCCCGAGCCACATGGTGAAATTCGAGCCCCTCGAACCGAGTTGACATTTTTAGGACAGCATTGCGATAAGCTGCCATTTTCGGATCCTTGGCATCGAAGTCTCCATTTATTTGGGATATCGCAAGGTTCGAATGCCCGCGCACCTCTAGGCGTTGAATGCCCATGGATACGGCCATTCGGAGACCATGTAGAAGGGCCTCATATTCGGCTGCATTGTTGGAGTCTGTATACACTATATGTAGTACATATTGAACGGTATCTCCTGTTGGGGACGTCAAAACGACGCCAACCCCTAGACCAGCCAACATTTTAGAGCCGTCGAAGTGCATGATCAAGTTTGAATATGTGCCGTACTCTTTAGGGAGTTCGGCTTCCGTCCACTCAGCGACGAAGTCAGCCAAAACTTGCGACTTGATAGATCGCCGTGGCTTGTAAGTTACATCGAACGGGAGGAGCTCAATGGCCCATTTGGCAATCCAGGCTGTCGCGTCGCGGTTTTTTATAATATCGTTAAGTGGTACTTCCGAGGCTACCGTTATCGAACACTCTTGAAAGTAGTGTCGCAGCTTCGGGGATGCCATAAATACCGCGTACGCTATCTTTTGATAATGCGGGTACCGTGATTTGCATGGAGTAAGGACAGTGGAAACATAGTAAACCGGCTTTCGAAGGTCGAATTTGTGTCCGTCCACTTCTCGCTCGACGACGAGCACTGCGCTTACTACATGATGAGTTGCTGCAATGTATAATAGCATTGGTTCGCCAATGTTTGGCATGGCCAGGACTGGGTTTGTTGCCAATATGGCTTTTATTTCATTGAGTCCGGCCGAGGCGGCCTCCGTCCACTTGAAGTGTTCGGTGCGCCGGAGGAGGCGATAAAGGGGTAATGCCTTTTCTCCCAAGCGGGAGATAAAGCGGCTTAGAGCCGCCACGCATCTAGTCAAATTTTGTATTTGTTTGAGGTTTGTTGGGGTAGCCAACTATGACAACGCTCGGATTTTGGGTGGATTAGCTTCAATACCCCTATTGGAGACAATGAATCCCAGGAGCTTTCCGGCTGGTACGGCGAAAACGCATTTTTCCGGATTGAGCTTGATGTCATATGTTCGGAGGTTGTCGAATGTGAGCCTCAACTCGTCCACTAGAGTTTCTACATGCTTGGTTTTAACAACCATGTCATCCATGTATGCCTCCACTGTTTTGTCGATCTGGTTTGCCAGACATGTCTGAATCATGCGCTGATATGTTGCGCCGGCGTTTTTGAGCCCGAAGGGCATTGTGTTGAAGCAAAATGGGCCATATGGTGTGATGAATGCCGTTGCGGCTTGGTCTGGCTCCGCCATTTTAATTTGATGGTAGCCGGAGTATGCGTCGAGGAAACACAATGAATCGCGTCCTGCGGTAGCATCGATGATTTGATCGATGCAGGGGAGGGGGAAGGGATCCTTTGGGCAGGCCTTGTTAAGGTTCTTAAAATCGACACACAAGCGCCAGGATTTGTCCTTCTTTGGTACCATCACCAGGTTTGCCGTCACACCCTAGCTAGTTCAAGCATTAGAGTGTGCATCACATTTAAATTCCCTTAAATTTGAAATGGGGAAGACAGAACCGCCAGCACCCCCCTGGAAACAACTAGGGTTTACTAAAATTATTTTCAATGAACCCAAAATGCCATTCACAAAATGTTCATCATTTCTGGATTGGGCTAAAACCCCTGGCAAAAATGGCGCACTGTTTTCTAGGACATTCTGGATTTTCTGAATTAAATCATAAGTATTTCAATTTGGGCGTTTAAATGCTATAAAATAATCTAAATGCTCAAATAATTCTGGAAATAAGTGTGGGCTGTTTGGAATAATCTAAACAGAGCCCCTGATTATTTTCAGGATTTTTAAAGATGTCTAGGTATTTTTAATAAAGCCCAACAGTTGTAGAAAAATAGATAAAAGAAAACAAACAAGAAAAAGGAGAGAGAGAGAAACTTACCAGGCGCAGCCCACTAGCCCACCTGGCTCGGCCCAGTTGACTGGCCTTGCCAGTCGTCCTCCTCCTCCCGCCAGGAGGACGAGGAGCGCGTGGCCGGTGCTCGCGGCCACACGCCGGCCACCTCCTGATTCCGCCTACGCCCTGGAGGCGTCTAGGAGTGCCACGCCGACCCCCACGTCCCCCTCTCTTTCTTCCCACTCTCCCCATGGCCTCTCTCCCTCTCTGGGTCTCTCCCCCTCTTCATGCCGAGCGCAGCCGTCGCCGCCGACAAGCTTCACCGTAGCCACCGCTGTCCATTTCCTGCCCCGACATGCCAGGAAGTTCCGCCGTCGTCGACTGCATCAAGTAGGCCGAGCCCCGTGCGCTTGCTCGCCCCGGAGACGCTGCACCGAGCTTGTTCTTAACTCCGGCCACCGAAGATCCCCCTCGCCGCCCCGCTCGCTCCAGCCCTTCCCCGAGCTCGCCGATCGCTCCCCTGCAACCGCTGTGAGCTCCGCCACCATTTCCCCCTCTCCCCGCGCTCGTCCGCGTCCTCCAACCCCCTCTGACATCGAGGCCGAGATCTCGGCTCTGCCGGCCATGTCGCCGACGTGGCCACAGGCGCGTAAGCTCGAATCCGAGCATGCCTTCGTCTTCCACGCGCTCCCAGGAGCCTAACGCACTACTCCCCGCGCCTCGCCGTGCCCCGTAGCGTCGGGTTCATCCACGCCCGAACTCCGGCGACCACCAAGGTCGTCGCCGGCGTCGTTCCAAGCCTCCCTGAGCTCCACTTTCTCCACCAAACAACGCGGCTCGCTCCCCGCGTCACGTAGCTGCTCTCCACCAAACGACGCGGCGAGTTTGACTCAGTTTGACCCCTGTGCATGCCCAGGTAGACCCCCCTGGGTCTATGACAGGTGGGGCCGGTCTGCTAATCAGTTTGAGATTAGTTTTAACTAATTCTAATTAGTTTATACACTGACATGTGGGCCCAGGCACCACTGACAGCTAATTAGTGTTAATCTAATTCTGTTAACTAGTTGTGACACTAACAGAGAGGGCCCACCAGTCAGGTTTGACCTGGCCAACCCAGTTGACCGCTAACATCACACCTATGTCATGCTGACGCATTAATTCAATTACTGGAATTATTCTTATATAGGAAATTCCAGAAAATATCCAAAACTTCTAAAAATCATAGAAAATCAACCATAGCTCCAAATGCAAAGATTTATATATGAAAAATGATCAGAAAAATTCAATCTATCCATATGTAATGGTTTCATGCATGACAAAACAAGTTAACCTTGCTGTTCAAGCAGAATAAGGAAATGCACTAATAAGGCCATGTTTAATGAGCTAATATTTGAATCTTTGATTCAAATGAGTTCATCCCCTTCTATTTTAGCTTGCAATAGGCCAAGACATTTTTCATCTTGCCATGTCATTGCATGCATCATATTGTTGCATATTGCCATGTGTTAATTATGTTCGGTGTGTCTTTCGTGGTAGGTTCCGCCTCCGAGGATAACCCCGAGTATCCGTCTGAAGGGCAGTACCCTACTACCTCTACAACAGGCAAGCAACCCATTGATCATTCCGATACAAGCCCATGTTCTCGCTTCTGCTCTTGTTTACTGCATTAAGACAAGGCGATTCAAACTGCTGTGTGCTACGGTAGTTGAACCCTTATCCTCTGCATGACCTGTCATTGCCACAGTAACTAGATGAAACCCACTAGCATGTGTAGGAGTTGATTGAGCCATGTATGTGATTCCTACCTTGCTATGCCTGCTATGCTTAGAGTTGTGTCAGGTCTGGTTCATCTGGGTGATGGGCTAGAGTGATATGATTATGTCAGTAATGTGAGGTATGTGTTGAACATGTTTTGGTAAAGGTATCGATGAGAGGCTATGTAGGAGTACATGGTGGGTTGTTTCATTGAGACCATCCATAAGAACTGAGATATGTATGCGTGATTTAAGATTCAGCTACTACCACACATTGGGCCCTGAAATATGACCCCGCTCGACTTACTGACCACTCTCTCCCTCTGTCCAGGAGTTGCAACTAGTTTCTGGTGTTTGTAGGTTATGTGTTGGCGGCCGTGTGTAGCGCTGACCCTTGGGGTGGGCTATGATGCAGTAGATACACTATGGCCGGGTATGTCGGGCGCCCGTTTGGCGTCTCGGGACTCTGTACACATCGTTTGGGGCTGTAGAGGACACACCGGCCGGATTTCCTTGCGGATGGAACTTGAATAGGCGATAAACCTGGAGTAGAGACTTGAGAGGTTAGTCAGGTCGTGGTCTACACCCACGTCGGTTTTCGCTTGAAGTCTGTCGAGCACATGTCATGTGCAGACGCTAAGTGGTGGAAACATGTGTGACGAAGTACACCCCTGCAGGGTATAAAACTATTCGAATAGCCGCGTCGGCGGTAAAGGACTACTTGGTTGCCTATATAGTTCATAGACAAGTTAATGGTTACTACTAAAAGACTCAAGATAAGTGTGAGTACCGAGGATGGCCCTCTCGTAGGATGACGAGAGAGGATCCCCGGTGGAGTATTGTGTTGGTGAGTAGTGGTCTCGTGTGCGAAAACTATTTTACTAGTGGAGCTCCGTAGGATAGCTTAGGCAAGAGTCAAAGCTGGCTTCCTGCAATAACCCCACCACCTTCTTGAGAATGAGCATGTATAGTAGGTTCTGTTGTAAGACTTGCTGAGTACCTTTGTACTCATGTTTGCTTAATTACTGTTTTCAGACGACAACACCGCCCCCTCTGATGGTTTGTATGTAGACCTTGACGACAACGAGTGACTAGCCACCCAGGTGGTGATCCTGGCCATGGAGGGCCCTATGTAGATAGACAGGCTTCGAGAAGCCTTCTTTCTTTCTAGTGTCTGTACTCAGACTAGTTGCTTCCGCATGTGCTTGTATGATTGTATGACTTGAGTGTCGGGTCATGTGACCCCTATCTATATGAACATGTTATGTATGGCTCTCTGGAGCCTTTAAATAAAGTACTTGAGTTGTAGAGTTTTGTTGTGATGCCATGTTGTATGTACTCATATCGGGCATATTGTATTTATGATTGAAATGCTTGGTATGAGTGGGATCCGACAATCTAGTTGTTTATCCTTGGCAGCCTTTCTTATGGGGAAATGTAGTCTAGTGTTCCTTGAGAGATAGTAGTCTGCTACAGCCCGGTTCACCGGAGTCCTGCTAGCCCAGCACTACTGCTCAAGACACTTGACTGGCCGGCATGTGTTTCACGTCGTTCCTATATCTGTCCCTTTGGGGAAATGTCACGCGGTGACATCCGGAGTCTTGCCTAGCCTGCTACATCCCGGGTTCCCCGGAGTCCTGTTAGCCCAGTGCTATAGCCCGGAATCACTCGCTGATGACCGACATGCTCGCTGTGATTCATGTATGCCTGTCTCCATAGGTCTGTGCCGCGTTGGGTTCACGACTAGCCATGTCGGCCCGGGTTCTCTGTCATATGGATGCTAGCGACACTATCATATACGTGAGCCAAAAGGCACAAACGGTCCCGCGCCATGGTAAGGCGACACCCGTGGGATACTGTGCGTGAGGCCACAAAGTGATATGAGGTGTTATCGGCTAGATCGATGTGACTTGGAATCGGGGTCCTGACAGCATTGGCATCAGAGCCGGACTGCCTGTAGGTTCGTTGAGCCAAACTGGTCGATGTCGAGTCTAGAAATGCTTTAGTTATATGTAGGGGAATTGATTGTGGAAGGGAACGTAAGGCTCTTTTACTCCTTTACCTTATGTCCTCTGATCTGAGTCATTCTCTTCTCATTCAACGTGGGTTAAGGACTAGGCTCTCTTCTTCTATCAGGTTCACATGTTACTAATCCGTAGTAGCTTATAGGATTTTTGTTACAGGCCCCAGTTCAGTTTCTACTATTTTAGTATGTTGCTAATTGAATCAGAACCTTGATATGATGTTGTTGAGTGGTATTGCAAACTGTTGTGGATGTCTCAAATCTTTTTCTGAGCATTTACAGCTATTATGTTGTCCAGTTTTCCCTAGAAATTCTAATGTCTTTACATTGTGGTTGTGCTTTCAGATGGCCAACCGTGTTCAAAACCAAGTGGTTCGTCTGACCCGGTGCCTCGACGTGCCCGGTCATACTGCTATGTTAGTCCGGGTAATGATCGAGACGGGTTACCGTTAGTATCCTGAATACACCGTCGAAGAGCAATTCCGAGACTTTAATCAAAGCCAATATTTCTGCACCGTCAGGATATTTCCTTCTTATCCTGGATCTACCGAGCCCCTTCACTGTTCCCATGGACTCGGGGTTACTGTTGAGATGGCTGTGCAGGATGCTGCCTATTCCATGATGACCATCATGCGAGTCCGGACTGGCCTGCTTCGGAACACCGACTTCCGTTACATGCCAGCTTCACTTCCGGGAGCGCAAGGGTATCTTCAGGCTATCTATGCTGACTCCACTCAGGAGGACTCATTAACTCGTACCACTGCCGAGATGCTCTAAGATAAGGACCGAGAGAATCGGGCCTTGAGGCTGGAGCTTTTCAATACCTGTGTTGATCATTGGGCCACATTGACTCGGTTTGCACCTGCGGTGCAAGCTGGATGTATGGATACAAGGGATCTGTATCCTGTGAGATCTGCTCTACCAAACATGGTGGATTGGCGTGATGTGGGAGGCATCACCACACCCAGTGGTCCCCGCAGGCCACCGTTTGTTGGTCCAAGACCTCATCCTAGCCCCTATGGTCCACAGGCTCCTCAGGACCGTCTGTTCCCGGATAATCACGTTGAACTTCCAGGCTATGGAGGTGACTTCTATGAGGACTACTACGGAGCTGTCTGAGTTAGTAGTAGTATCACTAGTATTGTAATAGTTGTATCTCCACTGTCTTGCATGACTTGTGGGAGATGACTTCGTGTGTAATCAATTCCGGAGGTGTAGACAAATAATGTATAGGAGCTTGGAATGCCTCCGATGAGATGTAACGTCTTTCATCATAGTTGTACTGTAGCCTGGGCTTGTACTAAACTATGTATGATGTGTATGACCGTTGGTATATATATGGCAGTTTTATATTACCATGACATACGGATGAACATCTCTGCATTCCGTGTTATCCATTACATTCTGCACTTCCTTGCTAAGTTTGAGCCATCCTTATCTAAACCGTTGTCTTGTTTTCTCCTAGGATGGTCAACACCCGCAGCAACCCTGCTGCCCCGGAGCAGGGGGGAGTTAGTGCAGCTAGGGGTGAAAATCTGCCTCACCCGCCCTCTCTAGCCGAAGTGATGCTGGAGGCGGAAAGAAACAAGCGTGAGACTAACCGCCTGCTAGAGCGGATTGAGCAGAACACTGCACGCCACCCGCGAAATGACTTGGTGTCAATCAATGACTTTATCAAGCTGTACCCACCAAAGTTTAACCATTCCGTCGAACCCCTCGACGCGGATGACTGGCTTCGCAGAATTACCCACAAGCTACGTTCTGCCAACGTAGCCGAAGCCGACAAGGTTACTTATGCTTCCTATCACCTCGAAGGCCCTGCTAGCCTCTGGTGGGAAAACTTCGAAGCTATGCGCCCTGTCGGCCAAATTACTACTTGGGCTGAATTCAGTGAGGCTTTCCGTGAGCATCACATTCCTGAAGGTCACATGGATCACAAGAGGGAGGAGTTCTACAATTACACCCAATGAAGACTGACTGTGGATGCATATAGTCGTGAATTTGGGAATCTGGCACGTTATGCTCCCGAAGAGGTATCTACTGACGCTAAGAAGCAGGCAAGGTTCCGCAAGGGACTCAGCCCTGAGCTTCGCCACGATCTTCGTCTGCACGAGTGCACCTCCTTTCAGAAGCTGGTCAATAAAGCCATCAGTGCTGAGACAGGCCAGACTGATTATGACGCTTCACGCAAGCACTCACGTGATTTTGGCTCTTCATCCGGCTCTGGAGCTCAGAAGCGCCGGGTGTGGATCCCAAGCATGGCACTGCCACCTAGGTTCATCCCGAGGCCATCCTTTGAGGCGCCTCGTCCGAACCAGCAGTTTGCACCACCCAAGCCCTATGGTGGCCCCGCTGCTAATGCTGCTCCACGCCCCAATGTGGTGACATGCTTCAAGTGTGGAGAGCCGGGTCACTATAGCCGAGAGTGTCCCCAGAACAACAACCCCAATCAAACTGGAAAGTCCGTTGGTCGTGGTAAGCCCGCGGGAAGACATTCTACGCCAAGCCGGTCACCACTGCCCGTGGCCATGTCAACTATGTTTCAGCCGAGGAGGCTCATGAGGATCCTAACGTCGTCCTTGGTACGCTCCTTGTTAATTGCCATCCGGCATCTGTTCTTTTCGATACTAGAGCATCTCATTCATTCATATCCAAGAACTATGCTCGATTGCATAACACGACATTCTGTGACATGCCCTCTACCATGGAAATTCAAACCCCTGGCTCAAGATGGCAAACTTCTAGAGTAAGCCATGGGAACGAAATTCTTGCCGATAGACTTGTCTTCCTCGCATCCTTAATAGCTCTCAAGTCCTCGGACATAAACATCATCTTGGGTATGGACTGGATGTCAGCTCATTATGCTAAGATTGATTGTGCCACTAGGACCGTTCAACTTACTCACCCATCGGGCAGGACGGTCAATGTCTTAACTCGAGTGGCAAGCGCCAGCTTTACTCCCTAAATGCCAACCCCCTTCCAAACCTTGCAGATGTACCGGTAGTCCGAGACTTTCCAGATGTCTTTCCAGAAGAACTGCCAGGTGTTCCACTTGACAGGGATGTCGAGTTTGTGATAGACCTTGTTCCAGGAACTGTTCCAATTTCTAGAAGACCCTACAAGATGGCACCCTTAGAACTAGCCAAGCTTAAGAACCAACTCGATGAGTCCTTGAAAAAGGGTTTCATCCGTCCTAGTTCCTCTCCTTGGGCTTGCCCCGTCCTCTTCGTCAAGAAGAAAGATGGAACGGATCGAATGGTTGTAGATTATCGACCTATCAACTTGGTCACCATCAAGAACAAGTATCCGCTTCCCAGGATGAACGATCTGTATGATCAGCTCGCTGGCTCCTTAGTCTTTTCCAAGATGGATTTGAGGTTGGGCTACCATCAAATCAAAATCTGAAACAGGGACATTCCCAAAACGGCTTTTGTTACACGTTATGGCCAATACGAGTACACCGTTATGTCCTTCGGTTTAACCAATGCCCCAGCCACCTTCTCTCGGTTAATGAACTCGGTCTTCATGGAGTATTTGTATAAATTCGTCGTAGTATACCTCGATGGCATACTCATCTACTCCAAGAATGAAGAGGAACATGCCGAACATCTAAGGTTGGTATTGATGAAACTTCGAGAGCATCGCCTTTATGCCAAATTCTCCAAGTGTGAATTTTGGTTGCCAGAAGTGACCTATCTAGGCCATGTAATCTCTGGTAAGGGTATTGCTGTCAATCCCGAGTGAGTTCATGCCGTCGTTGATTGGAGTCCACCTAAGACGGTCAAGCAAGTTCCGAGTTTCCTTGGCTTAGCGAGCTATTGCCGCCGCTTCGTCGAGAATTTCTCCAAGGTTGCTAAACCTCTAACTGAACTCCTCAAGAAAGATAAAAAGTTCGAGTGGACTCCACAGTGCGAGTTCAGCTTTCAGGAACTGAAAAGACGCCTGACATCTGCTCCCGTACTGGTACCACCAGATTTCTCCAAGGACTTTATTATCTATTGCGACGCCTCGGGACAAGGACTAGGTTGCATACTCATGCAAGGTCGTCAGTTAATTGCCTATGCTTCACGGCAATTACATCCACATGAGGAAAATTATCCCACGCATGATCTAGAGCTTGCAGCTGTAGTCCATGCACTTAAAACTTGGCGACATTACCTCCTCGGTAATCGTTGCGAGATCTTCACCGATCACCAAAGTTTGAAATATATCTTCACCCAACCAGATTTGAATCTCAGGCAAAGACTTTGGGTCGAGTTGATCTCGGATTACGAATTAGGAATAACATACACCCCGGGCAAAGCCAATGTCATGGCTGATGCACTAAGTCATAAGTCCTATTGTAACAACCTGATGTTACAACAAAGTCAACCACTTCTCCATGAGGAATTTCGTAAGCTTAATCTTCACATTGTTCCTCGAGGTTTTCTATCCACCCTGGTGGCAAAGCCTACCCTTATGGATCAAATCATAGCTACCCAGAAGCGTGATAAGGGCATATCCCGGATTAAGGAAAACATTGCTAGCGGAGTTGCTAAATGTTTTTCCATGGACAAGCGGGGTACTGTTTTCTTCGAGAACCGTTTGGTGGTTCCCAAGAAACAACATCTACGCCAGTTGATCCTTAAGGAAGCTCATGAATACCCTCTCACCATTCATCCCGGTAGTACTAAAATGTATCAAGACCTACGCCAGAGGTTTTGGTGGACTAGGATGAAAAGAGAAATCACTCAATACATTGCTAATTGCGACATTTGTCGTCATGTTAAAGCAGAGCATCAACGGCCTACTGGCACCCTTCAACCTTTGGCTATTCCCGAGTGGAAATGGGATAAAATCAGTATGGATTTCCTCACTGGGTTTCCCAGGACCAAGAGAGGGAATAATGCCATCTTTGTCGTGAATGACCGTCTTTCCAAAGTAGCCCATTTGCTACATGTTCGCGAGAGTATCACCGCTAGCCAGCTAGCTGACCTGTACATCTCCCGAATAGTGTCTCTTCATGGTGTTCCATTGGAAATTACTCAGACCGTGGGAGTCTTTTCACCTCTCGATTTTGGGAAAGTTTCCAAAATGCCATGGGAACTCGTCTCTCTTTTAGCACCGCCTTCCATCCTCAATCAAGTGGTCAAGTAGAACGAGTCAATCAAATTCTGGAAGATATGCTCCGAGCCTCTGTCATCTCGTTCGGAATGGGTTGGGAGAAATGCCTTCCATTCGCGGAGTTTACTTACAACAATAGTTATCAAGCTAGCTTGGGCAAGGCTCCTTTCAAAGTTCTCTATGGACGAAAATGTCGAACGCCTATTAACTGGTCAGAAAACGGGGAAAGACAACTCTTTGGCCCGGATATGATTCAGGAAGCAGAAGAACAGGTTCGCGTTATTCGTGAGAAATTGAAAACAGCCCAATCTCGTCAAAGGAGTCAATATGATCGTAAACATAAGATCATGACTTATGAATTCGGCAAGAAGGCTTACCTTCGGGTTACTCCGCTAAAGGGAACCCATCATTTCGGTATCAAAGGCAAATTGGGTCCTCGTTACATCGGACCCTTTCGCATTCTTGCCAAATGAGGAGAAGTTGCCTACCAATTGGAACTACCTTCGCATCTTTCCAGAATTCATGATGTCTTCCACGTTTCTCAACTCAGGCGTTGCTTCGCGGATCCTATCCGTGGAGTGGACCATGAAACGCTTGATCTACAAGATAACCTCTCATATCGGGAATATCCCGTTCGTATCCTTGATCAAGCCGAGCATACCACTCGACGTCATAATATCAAGTTTCTCAAGGTTCAATGGTCACACCATTCCGAGAAAGAAGCCACTTGGGAAAGGGAGGATCGTCTTCGACTTGAGTACCCCACCTTCTTTCCGGAGGATCCTAAATCTCGGGACGAGATTCTTTTGAGTGGGGGTGAGTTGTCACACCCTAGCTAGTTCAAGCATTAGAGTGTGCATCATATTTAAATTCCCATAAATTTGAAATGGGGAAGACAGAACCCCCAGCACCCCCTGGAAACAACTAGGGTTTACTAAAATTATTTTCAATGAACCCAAAATGCCCTTCATGAAATGTTCATCATTTCTGGATTGGGGTAAAACCCCTGGCAAAAATGGTGCACTCTTTCCTAGGACATTCTGGATTTTCTGAATTAAATCATAAGTATTTGAATTTGGGCATTTAAATGCTATAAAATAATCTAAATGCTCAAATAATTCTGGAAATAAGTGTGGGCTGTTGGGAATAATCTAAACAGAGCCCCTGATTATTTTCAGGATTTTTAAAGATGTCTAGGTATTTTTAATAAAGCCCAACAGTTGCAGAAAAATAGATAAAAGAAAACAAACAAGAAAAAGGAGAGAGAGAGAAACTTACCAGGCGCAGCCCACCTGGCTCGGCCCAGTCGACTGGCCTTGCCAGTCGTCGTCCTCCTCCCGCCAGGAGGACGAGGAGCGCGTGGCCGGCGCCCGCGGCCACATGCCGGCCACCTCCTGCTTCCGCCGACGCCTTGGAGGCGTCTAGGAGTGCCACGCCGACCCCCACGTCCCCCTCTCTTTCTTCCCAATCTCCTCGTGGCCTCTCTCCCTCTCTGGCTCTCTCCCCCTCTTCCTGCCGAGCGCAGCCGTCGCCGCTGACAAGCTTCACCGCAGCCACCGCCGTCCATTTGCTGCCCCGACATGCCAGGAAGCTCCGCCGTCATCGACTGCATCAAGTAGGCCTAGCCCCGTGCGCTCGCTCGCCCCAGAGATGATGCACCGAGATCGTTCTCAACTCCGGCCACCGGAGATCCGCTCGCTCCAGCCCTTCCCCGAGCTCGCCGATCGCTCCCCTGCAACGGCTGTGAGCTCCGCCACCGTTTCCACCTCTCCCCGCGCCCGTCCGCGTCCTCCAACCCCCTCTACCATCGAGGCCGAGAGCTCGGCTCCGCCGGCCATGTCGCCGCCGTGGCCACAGGCGCGTAAGCTCGAATCCGAGCACGCCTTCGTCTTCCACGCGGTCCCAGGAGCCAAATCCACCACTCCCCGTGCCTCGCCGTGCCCCGTAGTCGGGTTCATCCACGCCCAAACTCCGGCGACCGCCAAGGTCGTCGCCGGCGTCGTTCCAAGCCTCCCCGAGCTCCACTTTCTCCACCAAACGACGCGGCTCGCTCCCCGTGTCACGTAGCTGCTCTCCGCCGTCGATTTGGTCGCCGGAGACGCAAAGCCGAGCCCCTCCGCCGAGTTTGACTCAGTTTGACCCCTGTGCGGGCCCAGGTAGACCCTCCCTGGGTCTATGACAGGTGGGGCCGGTCTGCTAATCAGTTTAAGATTAGTTTTAACTAATTCTAATTAGTTTAGACACTCACATGTGGGCCCAGGCCCCACTGACAGCTAATTAGTGTTAATCTAATTCTGTTAACTAGTTGTGACACTGACAGAGAGGGCCCACCAGTCAGGTTTGACCTGGCCGACCCAGTTGACCGCTGACGTCACACCTATGTCATGCTGACGCATTAATTCAATTACCGGAATTATTCTTATATAGGAAATTCCAGAAAATATCCAAAACTTCTAAAAATCATAGAAAATCAACCATAGCTCCAAAACTTCTAAAGATTTATATATGAAAAATGATCAGACAAATTCAATCTATCCATCTGTAATGGTTTCATGCATGACAGAACAAGTTAACCTTGCTGTTTAAGCAGAATAAGGTAATGCACTAATAAGGCCATGTTTAATGAGCTAATATTTGAATCTTTGATTCAAATGAGTTCATCCCCTTCTATTTTAGCTTGCATTAGGCCAAGACATTTTCATCTTGCCATGTCATAGCATGCATCATATTGTTGCATATGGCCATGTGTTGATTATGTTCGGTGTGTCTTTCGTGGTAGGTTCTGCCTCCGAGGATAACCCCGAGTATCCGTCTGAAGGGAAGTACCCTACTACCTCTACAACAGGCAAGCAACCCATTGATCATTCTGAGACAAACCCATGTTCTCGCTTCTGCTCTTGTTTAATGCATTAAGACAACGCGATTCAAACTTCTATGTGCTACGGTAGTTGAACCCTTATCTTCTACATGACCTGTCATTGCCATAGTAACTAGATGAAACCCACTAGCATGTGTAGGCGTTGATTGAGCCATGTATGTGATTCCTACCTTGCTATGCTTGCTATGCTTAGAGTTGTGTCAGGTCTGGTTCATCTGGGTGATGGGATAGAGTGATATGATTTTGTCGGTAATGTGAGGGATGTGTTGAACATGTTTTGGTAAAGGTATCGATGAGAGGCCATGTAGGAGTACATGGTGGGTTGTTTCATTGAGACCGTCCGTAAGAACTGAGATCTGTATGCGTGATTTAAGATTCAGCTACTACCACACATTGGGCCCTGAAATATGACCCCGCTCGACTTACTGACCCCTCTCGCCCTCTGTCCAGGAGTTGCAACTAGTTTCTGGTGTTTGTAGGTTATGTGTTGGCGGCCGTCCGTAGCGCTGACCCTAGGGGTGGGCTATGATGCGGTAGATACACTGTGGCCGGGTATGCCGGGCGCCCGTTTGGCGTCTCGGGACTCTGCACTACTCGAAAAAGGGCTGCTAGTGGCGCACCTATTTTCGCTACTAATGGCGCACTACTGGTGCGCCACTAGCATCACGCCATTAGAATTTTTTTCTAATGGCGCACCTGTGGTGCGCCATTAGAATCTGGTATTCTAATGGCGCACCGCTGGTGCGCCATTAGTATGGCCCACGGTGCGCCATTAGTATCTGGTATACTAATGGCGCACCACATAGAAGTGCTTCATTAGTAATAATTTTTTTCCAATATTTTTTTTCAAATTTTTTTTTAATTTTTTTCAAAAAATTTCGAATTTTTTTTTTCGTTTTTTTCTTAATCTCAAGTCATTATGTCGTAATCTCGGGTCAATATGCTTAATCTCAAGTCAAATCGCACTCCATGGTCAAACTTACCGAAAGGTCACCTATCCTCACACTACTCCAGCCCAAGCACGCTTAACTTCAGAGTTCTATCCAACCCCAGCAACAGCTCAATTCACAGACACTTGTTGATATATCTAGCATATCAATCCTATTATACCTTGTTGATGTCTAGGACTTTGTTCATGTTCATGACTATGATGAAATTTTGAAAAATATTTCAAACTTCCCGGTCATATTACGTATCATTTTTTGAAAAAAAAATTAAAAAAAATTTCAAAACCTTTTTTTTGAATTTTTTTTGCCTCTAGATCTTGAAAGCCCCGTAACTTTTTTTGTGTTAGGTTTTTGGGGATTTTGAAAATTCGGATGTAACTTTTCGAGTAGATGATTTTTCATATATAAAACTTTTTAATCCGAGTTCGTATGCAAAAGTTATGCCCATTTTACAAATTTCCAGAGAGATTTTGCAAATAAAGTCGAAATTTATATTTGTAAATTTTCCCAACAACTAGACCACATATAACATGGCAAACTTATTTTCTTTTATTTTTTTGAAATTTTTATCATTTTTTTATTTTATTTTAAACTGAAAAGGCGGTCCACGGGGTGGGGGGTGCATTCGGTGGAAGCCGGGCAAACTAGTAATGGCGCACCGTGGGGTGGTGCGGCATTAGTAGTTAAACTAGTAATGGCGCACCACACCCACAGTGCGCCATTACTAGTTTTGAAAAAAAATTGAATTTTTTTTGAATTTTTTTTGAAAAAAACATAGTAATGGCGCACCAGTGGACCGTGCGCCATTACTAGTTAAAAACTAGTAATGGCGCACTATCCACTGGTGCGCCATTACAAACAAAATTTTTTGGGCCAATTCCAGTTCTGCCCCTAACTCGAACCCACTACTCAGTTTTGCCCCTAATTTTCAGGTATGCTCGGTTTTGCCCCTCCGCCGTTAGTGTCACTTATAGAAATGCCCTTTTGCACCGTTACCGTCCGGTCAAAGTACTTTGACCATCCAGAAAAAAATAGCAAAAAAAATCAAAAAAATATGAAATTTGGTGGGATCGAAGATAGTCATGTCCGCAAGGCGCGTGCACATTTTTGTGTTGGTTGGACACTCCGGGAGCTCGTGGCAAAGGAAAACAAAAATAATTTATGCCTATGAATAGTAAATTTGAAAAAATAGCAAAAAAGTTCAAAAAAATTTGAATTTATTTGGCGTCAAAGAGGCTTGAGTGCACAAAGTGCTTGCAAGTTTTGGTGATCAAATGACGTACGGGGTGCTCTAGAGAAAGAAAAACAAAATAGTGCATTTTTTCAAAGTTTTTTTGAGCTAAAATTTGTTTTTTTCTCCACGAGCTCCTACAATGTCCAAACACAACAAAAACGTGCACACATCTTGCGCACCTGAATATCTTGAGTCCCACTAAATTTCATATTTTTCTGATTTTTTTTCTATTTTTTTTTGAATTTACTGCTCGCATGCGTACAAAATTTATGTTTTCCTTTGACACGAGCTCCCGGAGTGTCCGAACGGCATGAAAATGTGCACGCGCCTTGCGGACATGACTATCTTCGATCCCACCAAATTTCATATTTTTTTGATTTTTTTTGCTATTTTTTCAGGACGGTCAAATACCTTTGACCGGACGGTAACGGTGGAGAAGGGCATTTCTATAAGTGAAACTAACGGCGGAGGGGCAAAACTGAGCATACCTAAAAATTAGGGGCAAAACTGAGTAGTGGGTTCGAGTTAAGGGCATAGATGTAAATGTCCCAAATTTTTTTATTTTTTTTTACTTTTTTTTTCAAAACTTCTAATGGCGCACCGTGGGTGTGGTGCGCCATTACTATGTCAACTAGTAATGGCGCACCACACCCACGGTGCGCCATTAGTAACAAATTTTGTTTTTATTTTTTTCAAAACTTCTAATGGCGCACCGCACACCAGGTGCGCCATTAGTAATATATTACTAATGGCGTACCTGTATGTGGTGCGCCATTGCTATATTCTAATGGCGCACCACACACGTGGTGCGCCATTAGTGACCATTTCATCTATAGCCGTTTTCCTAGTAGTGCTGTACACATCGTTTGGGGCCGTTGAGGACACCCCGGCCGGAATTCCTTGCGGATGGAACCTGAATAGGCGATAAACCTAGACTAGAGACTTGTGAGGTTAGTCAGGTCGTGGTCTACACCCACATCGGTTTTTGCTTGAAGTCTGCCGAGCACATGTCGTGTGCAGACGCTAAGTGGTGGAAACATGTGTGACGAAGTACACCCCTGCAGGGTATAAAACTATTCGAATAGCCACGTCCACGGTAAAGGACAACTTGGTTGCCTATATAGTTCATAGACAAGTTAATGGTTACTACTAAAAGACTCAAGATAAGTGTGAGTACCGAGGATGGCCCTCTCGTAGGATGACGAGAGAGGATCCCTGGTGGAGTATTGTGTTGGTGAGTAGTGGACACGTGTGCGAAAACTATTTTACTAGTGGAGTTCCGTAGGATAGCTTAGCCAAGAGTCATAGCTGGCTTGCGGCAATAACCCCACCACCTTCTTGAGAATGAGCATGTATAGTAGGTTCTGTTGTAGGACTTGCTGAGTACCTTTGTACTCATGTTTGCTTAATTACTGTTTTCAGACGACAACACCGCCCCCTCCGATGGGTTCTATGTAGACCTTGACGTCGACGAGTGACTAGCCACCCAGGTGGTGATCCTGGCCATGGAGGGCCCTATGTAGATAGACAGGCTTCGAGAAGCCTTCTTTCTTTCTAGTGTATGTACTCAGACTAGTTGCTTCCGCATGTGCTTGTATGATTGTATGACTTGAGTGTCGGGTCATGTGACCCCTATCTATATGAACATGTTATGTATGGCTCTCTGGAGCTTTTAAATAAAGTACTTGAGTTGTAGAGTTTTGTTGTGATGCCATGTTGTATGTACTCATATCGGGCATATTGTATGTATGATTGAAATGCTTGGTATGAGTGGGATCCGACAATTTAGTTGTTTATCCTTGGCAGCCTTTCTTATGGGGAAATGTAGTCTAGTTTTCCTCGAGCCATAGTAGTCCGCTACAGCCCGGTTCACCGGAGTCCTACTAGCCCAACACTACTACTCAGGACACTTGACTGGCCGGCATGTGTTTCACGTCATTCCTATGTCTGTCCCTTCAGGGAAATGTCACGCAGTGACATCCGGAGTCCTGCCTAGCCCGCTACAGCCCGGGTTCCCCGGAGTCCTATTAGCGCAGTGCTACAGCCCGGAATCACTCGCTGATGACCGACATGCTCAATGTGATTCATGTATGCCTGTCTCCATAGGTCTGTGCCGCGTTGGGTTCACGACTAGCCATGTCGACCCGGGTTCTCTGTCATATGGATGCTAGCGACACTATCATATACGTGAGCCAAAAGGCGCAAACGGTCCCGAGCCATGGTAAGGCGACACCCTTGGGATACCGTGCGTGAGGCCGCAAAGTGATATGAGGTGTTACCGGCTAGATCGATGTGACTTGGAATCGGGGTCCTGACATTTGCTAGCCAGTCCGGATGTTTTATATCTCTAATGAATCCGGCCTCCAATAGCTTGGCTAGTTCCTCTTCCATGGCTTGTCTCTTAGGCTCGGAGAAACGTCGAAGAGCCTGCTTGACTGGCTTGAATCCTTTTCGGATATTTAAGCTGTGCTCAGCCAGCCTGCGTGGGATTCCTGGCATGTTTGAAGGGTGCCAGGCAAAAATGTCCCAGTTCTCTCGTAGGAACTCTCGCAGTGCGGCGTTGACATCAGGGTTTAATTGTGCCCCTTGTAGGGTCCGTTGGATGGACTTGGAATTTGACTATTTCGTCCACCGGTTTAAAGGAGTTGGACTTGGATCTTTTATCGAGTATCACATCATCCATGTTCACCATGGAGCGCAGCGCAATTAGTTCCTCGGCCGCTAGGGCTTCGGATAGTGCCTCGAGGGCCAGTGCAGCTGTCTTATTTTCGGTGCGGAGCGCCATGTCCAGATCACTAGCAAGAGTGATGATTCCGTTGGGCCCGGGAATTTTGAGCTTCATGTACCCGTAATGGGGTATGGCTTGGAAGATTCTAAACGCCTCCCGCCCTAGTAGAGCGTGGAATCCGCCGCTGAACGGGGCCACTTGGAATGTAATTTCTTCGGACCTGTAATTATCCGGCGTGCCGAATACCACATCTAGTGTGATTTTCCCAGCACAGCATGCTTCCCAACTGGGGATGATTCCTCTAAAGGTTGTGCTACTTTGCTCAATGCAGCTCCAGTCTATTTCCATCTTTTGAAGAGTTTCCTCATAGATGAGGTTTAATCCGCTGCCGCCATCCATGAGTACCTTGGTGAGTTGAAAGCCGTCCACGATTGGACTAAGGACCAGTGCGGCTGGTGCTCGGGCTGTTCGTAATTTGGGTTCGTCACTGGCATTGAAGGTAATAGCTGTGTCACTCCAAGGATTTATTTCTGCTATGTGGCAGATTTCGGCCAAGCTGCAGAGTGTTCGCTTGCGTCTATTATTTGATGCGAAGGTCTCAAAGACCGTTAACACCGTATTGTTGTCCACGGGATGGTGCTCTGTGGTTTTTGGGAGGAGTACATCCTCACCACTTTTGGCCACATGCCGGAGTATCCAACATGCTCTAAGGCTGTGTGTTGGTATTGCATCCGCTGTACTATGAATTTTGCAGGGTCCATTAAGCCATCCCTCCAGTACGGTTCCTTGCCCCGTAGAGGACTTTTGTTTTTTGATAGTTAACCCAAAATTTCGAACTGGGTTTGTATTCAGGGCCGGATTATCCCAAAATTTTATTTTGGTTTTCCAGGCGCTTTCCATCGCATAGTACTTTCCATCGCACCGTTAGCACCAAGTCGGCAAAGCGTGTAATTTCGCGGCGACTTATGGCTTTGAGGATTCCCATGTCCGTGCAATTATTGCAGAAGAATGAAATTGCGTCTTCCTCGCGGCAGTCCTTTATCCTGTTCATGACCAGGAGGAATCTGGCCCAGTAATGGTGTACTGTTTCTTCGGGCTCTTGCCTGATTTGGGATAGATCGCGTATGTTTGGGTGGGTGGAATTGAATCTGAATCCATAGCCAATCTGAGACTCAGGGGCCAAGGAGTTTCCAAACTCGAATGTTTGGATTCTTGGATGTTTTCCAATAAATCTAGCCCGCTGCCTGATTCTAGGTTCAGGCCTTGAGTGACGTCCTCCCCTCCGCGGGTATCCGGCTTAGAGGGATCGGGAATCCGGAAATAGCTAGTCCTTAAGATAGATGAAGGGTTGCCGCATTGTTCCTCCACCACTGCAACGTGATGGGTGACCTGGGGAGAGTTGATCTCTCTCAGATCGGGTTTAGGCCCAATCTGATCGTAGTCTGTAGCGACTCCCAGGGCGGCGATGCGATCCAAGAGCTCATTCAGGGAAGAGAGCTCCATTGGATCTAACTGCTCGGCGAGTTCCGAGTTGACGTGAAGATTGCTTTCGATGACCCGATAAGTCATCGTCGGCGCAGCGGCCGAACATGCGGTCATAAGAAAACCACCTAGCCGGAGAGTTTGGCCGATAGCCAAAGCTCCCTCAGCAATAGTGCCGTCTTTAAAGACGGGATGAGACATCCTTCCTGGTGGCAACGACACAACAAAACTCTCAATTAAAGCACCAATGTCGGTGTCAAAACTGGCGGATCTCGGGTAGGGGGTCCCGAACTATGCGTCTAGGCCGGATGGTATCAGGAGGCAGGGGACACGAAGTTTTACCCAGGTTCGGGCCCTCTTGATGGAAGTAAAACCCTACGTCATGCTTGATTAATATAGATGATATGGGTAGTACAAGAGTAGATCTACCATGATATCAGAGAGGCTAAACCCTAGAAGCTAGCCTATGGTATGATTGTTGTTGTCCTACAGACTAAAACCCTTCGGTTTATATAGACACCGGAGAGGGTTACGGTTACACAAGGTCGGTTACAAAGTAGGAGATATCCATATACATATTGCCTATCTTGCCTTCCACGCCAAGTAGAGTCCCATCCGGACACGAGACAATATCTTCAATCTTGTATCTTCGTAGTCTAATAGTCCGGCCAATGGAGATAGTCCAGCTGTCCGGAGACACCCTAATCCAGGACTCCCTCAGCGAGGAAGGAATACAGGTTGCAACCACGCTTGCCGGTCTGCCAATGGTCGTTCCATAGGAAGATGAAGGCACTGAGAGATTGGTGAGGTGACGTGCGCGGGGCGTGCCACGAGCCAGAGCTCGACCGCTCAGATTTGTCTACGTTGAATGGACGGACCCGAGCACAAGTGTCATGCCAGAATGAGTAGCCTTCGTTGCGGGATGAGCAGGGGGGCGATGGGCAGCGCGGGT
Source organism: Triticum urartu (assembly GCF_003073215.2). Classification (NCBI taxonomy): domain Eukaryota; kingdom Viridiplantae; phylum Streptophyta; class Magnoliopsida; order Poales; family Poaceae; genus Triticum; species Triticum urartu. Next base: position 329,540,364 of record NC_053025.1, read on the forward strand.
GGCCACGGATAATAGACAAGCAGGTGATAATCATGAAATGACTCAAGCAAAGGGGCAGGTTAGCTTGGATAGATGCAAGAACGATGCATGCCACAGGGACGGATCCACGTGCCTGGGGATGATGTAGCCTGAGGGGCGCCCTTGTCAAAGTAAGCTAGAGGTGCAAAAGGATACATGTCACAGGGATAGGCCCGTGCGACTTGGGGATGATGCTGCCCGAGGGGCGCCCCCAACTGAACGAACTTGAAAGGGTCACCTGATACCGTAGCCGGCGTAGTGTTGGAGTAGCTGGAGGTGCGCACCGAAGGGGTCGTTCCTCATGAGCAGCCAGGGCCCTGAGCCTCAGGAGGCTCCGGGGGCCCTGGTGGCTCCTGGAGAACCATCATGATCTCCTCCAGGATGGCATGGTGCCTAGCCTCCCGAGCCACCAGGATGCTCCGTAGATGGTGCTAGTAGGTGGCTGCCATGCTCGGCAAGCCAAACGGCATGCGAACGTAGCTGTGAGGTGGACCCTCGCACCGACCAAGGTGCAAATTCCAGAAGCGCTCTTGAGATGCGGCCCTGTTGAGCACTGGAATGTCAACGCAGTCGCGCAGCCCGCCGTCCTCGCCAGGATAGGGAGCTACGCCTGTTGGTGGGTGGTGGTTGCAACATATGGCCCTTGCCTCTTGAAGCTCCTGGGTCGCCTTGAGGATGAACTCCTGAGCACCGGGCGCTCCTCGCCCAGAGCCCTCTTAAGGAAAACGTGCAGCGAAGCATGCCTCCACATGGTGCCCGAGAGCCTCCCGCGTGATGTTGGCTAGGTCAGAGGCCCTCCAGAAGAGAGCCCTCGAGCCTTCCCCGAGGAGGGTGCCGGGCACGCCTTCCTATGCAAGGGAAGAAGGCGACCCAGCTGCGGGCGCGGATCCTGAGGTGGTGTCACTAGAGACGCCGCTATCCTAAGGCCCTAGGAGGAGTAGTTGCTTCTTCTTCTTGGGGATAGCCTCAGGAGGGTACGGGGTGCTTTCATTGTCGGGGTCTGCGATCGCAGCGGCTTGGAAGGCGCGCTCAAGGGAGCACACCGCATCACTTTCTTCGCAGGGGACCGTGATCACGCCACCACTCCCTGGCATTTTGAGGACGTTGTAGCCGTGGTGGGTCACTGCCATAAACTTGGCCAATGCTGGATACACAAGGATTGCATTGTACGACAGACGGATGTGGGAGACATCAAAGTCGATGACCTATTTGCAGTAGTTGTTACGCTGGCCGAAGGTGACAGGGAGGCGGACCTGCCCCATCGGGGTGGTGAAGCCGTCGGTCACTCCTAAGAAAGGCTTGGTAGGCTGTAGCTGATCGTATGGCACTTGGAGGCTATCGAATGTTTGGATGGACAAGACATTGAGCCCTGCGCCACCCACGATGAGGGTCTTGGTGACTTGGACGTTGCGGTGACGGGTGAACAAAGCATCAGAAGGACGCCGACGGTCGCCGCGCACTTGAGCTGGTGCGCCGAGCTGAAGGTGATGGTGCACTTGGACCACGTGAGTGGGCGCGTGGCCTCGAGCCTGGGAAGGGACGCGTTCACCTCACGAGCAAACTACTTGAAGATGCACTGGGAAGCTGGGGCCTGAGCATCGCCCAAGATGCAGGCGATAGCCCGTGGCTCCTGGAAGCTCCCAGCCCCCTCGTCCTGATGGTGGTCATCGTTCTTCCTTGGTGGTGGCGGCAGTGGAGGGAGGCCAGTATTGCCCTGTGGATGGTTCTCACAAGGCTGGTCCTTCCAGGCGCCCTCGCGAGGCTGGTCCTGCCAGTTGTTCTCGCCGGCCCGATCGCACCACTCCTGATGGGGGCTACGGTCGTCCCAACGTCCCCTACTTCGTCCTCCTCCTCGGCCATAGCCCCAGTCATTGTGCTCGGGGCACCGACTAAAGCATCCATCTGGAATGGCCCTGAGCTCTTGGTAGTCATTGGTGTTGTGGCTGTGTACATTGTGGAAGGCGCGGAACAAACGGCTGCTCTTAGACCACTCGGGGTGGTCCTGGACATGCTTCGTGTCCGGCTCTACCGCGAGCACGGCTAATCTCTTCGCTTCACGTTCTTGGCATTGGATTTATTCTCTTCTGGGTCAGTGGCAGGGAGCTCGAGGAGGGAGAGGCGCCCCTCCTCAGCTATTGCACACTTGGTCGCCATGTTGAACATCTCCTGGGCCGAGCATAGCTCCTCATGGATGGCGAGCTCCTCCTGCACCATGGGAATCTTGAGGCGAACACTTTTGAATCGCTGGATGCACTTCTCCAGGGTCTCTCTGGGGTGCTGTCTGATGCGGCGTAGGTCACCCGCGGCCGGTGGGCGGTCGCGAGTACCCTGGAAGTTGGCGACGAAGCGGTCGCGCATCTCACCCTAGGAGGAGATTAACCCCGGGGGCAAGTTCAGGAGCTATGAGCGAGCACCATCATTGAGAGCCATGGGAAACCAGTTTGCCATGACCTTCTCGTCGCCGTTGGGCGCCTCGATGCTCAACTCGTAAAGCTTCAAGAACTCCGCAGGGTCGGTGGTGCCGTCGTACCGTGAAGGCAGGTCTAGTTTGAACTTGCCTGGCCAGACTACGCTACGCAGCTCTGGAGTGAGGGCACAGCAGCCTGCTATGGCCACCGGGGCCCGTCGCGGGGGCGGAGCTTGATCTTGGTACCCATGCACCGACACCGCAGGCAGCGCACGGTCTTGACGTGGTGGTGCGGGGAGTGCAGGAGCTTTTTCTTGCGGTCGAGAGCCCTCCTGGCAGCTTCCTTCTTCGTGTGCGGCCACATGGCATGGCAGATCACGCCATGGGACCGCGCGTCTTGGGGCGAGGAAACCGTGTGGAGGAGGCGGGGGCGCTTCGTGAGCCGGGTGTCTTAGCGCGAGGGTGCCGTCTTGATGTGGAGGCGGCGGAGGCGCTTCGTGAGCTATGTCGCCCGCGGTTGGAGGTGGGCGAGGCAGCGAGAGGGATGGTGCAGGAGAGCCCCCAGCAGCGCTGACGAGCTCGGCGATGCGGTTTAGCCAGTCCTCGTAGAGGTCGTCGATCGGGCGGTAGCCCAGGAGCTCGCGTGCCATGAACAGCACGGCCTGCAAGTCCGTGGGCGTGCCACGAGCGTGGGACGATGACCCAGCCGGAGTCAGCGACGGGGTGGTGGTGTGGCCGTGCATCCACACATAGAGGTGCAGCAATGACGCTTGCTGCTTGTTCGCTGCCGGGCCAATGGTGGCGTTGGCAGCGGGTGATGGAGAACGGCGGGGAGGTCCGCCAGCGGGCGCCGTCTGAGCGACGTGGGTGGCGAGGGCGGCACGGCGCTCAGCATGGGCTCGGCGAGCGTCAGACATGGATGCGATGGAGCAGTGGGATGCGGATCGACGGAAGAAAGCTTCAGCACACCCCTACATGGTGCGTCAAATGTCGGATCACGGGTTCCGAAAAAACCCTTGAGGTTCGAACACTAAGGTGCACAGGAAGATCTCTCTCCCTCTAGCTCACACTCTCATTATGACCTCAAAGCTTAGCTCGTCGAACCCGAGGAATAAGGGACAGAAGAGTTTATACTAGTTCGGGCCACCGTTGCGTTGTAATACCCTACTCCAGTGTGGTGTGGTGTATTGCCTTGTAGGCTGGGGATGAACAAGTACAAGAGAAGAACAGCCTCCTGAGCAGAGATGTTCTTGAGCTCGATGAGCTTGTATGGTGGCCTTGGTGGAATGGATCCAGTCCAAGATGATGTGTCTCCCTACGGTGGTGTCTAATCCTATTTATAGAGGCCCGGGTCCTCTTCCCAAATATTAAGCGGGAAGGGATCCCACAACGGACAATTTGAAGGGGGACAGCTAGTACAAGCTATCCTGACAAAAGGTGGTCTTCGCCTGCCAAAGGCTCTGGTGGTGACGCCGTCGTGGGCTCTATGATGACCTCCGTCCCGCCGTCCTGCTGGTCTTGGTCTCATTGCACCGATATGGAAACCTTTCCATGATGCCTCGGGACTCCTCACCTGCACTTGCCTCTTTACCACCAAAGGGGCAACTGGTACTCTGCGCCCTCTGGCACCCGCCTGGCCTTGGTCGTCATGGCTCACATCATAGAAACCTCACGAGGTGCCCCTCGCCTTGATCTCTTCGCTCCTCACGAGCCAGCCTAGTGAGGCTGCCCCTGAGGAAGTCTTGGGTCGTTTGCCTCGCGAGGCTTGGATCCTCATGAGGGTCTTGAGTGTTAGTTGATGAAGATGGGCCATACCAGGCCGCTGGTGGAGCTACGTCTTAGGCCGCAGGCAGGCAAGTCTTGGTACCACCTTGACTAGGACGCCGACAGATGTGTTGCCATGCTGAGCAAATTCATCTCCATGTTTGCCGAGCGTGCCCTGCCGTTCTTCAAGGTTTTCAAGAAGGCAGGGCCTAGGAAGTGGACCCCGGAGCAGATGCAGCTCTGCAAGAGTTAAAAGCCTACCTGTCATCCATACCCACCTTGGTTGCGCCCAAACCTCAAGGACCATTGCTGCTATACTTAGCGGCAACCAAGTAGGTGGTCAGTGTGGCTTTGGTAGCACAACAAGAGGTGGACGAGATAGGGACTAAACAGAAAACAACAGAGTCAGAGAAGGATCAGGACGTCGGTAAGCAAGACAACGAAAAAAACCCCAAGGACACGGCAAGGAAGAAAGTGGTGCAGCGCCCTGTACTTCGTCAGCTCCTTATTACAAGGGTCTAGATCAAGGTAGTCTGGTGTGCAAAAGTTGATCTTTGGTCTCAATATGGCCTCAAGGAAACTATACTACTACTTCCAAGCTCACGAGATCATGGTTGTTACTCATTTTCTGTTACAAAGGATACTCCGAAACCCTGAGGCAACTGGCAGAATAGTGGAATGGGCTTTGGAGTTATCCAGGTTTGGTTTGAAGTTTGAGAGCAACTATTTAGAGCAAGGCATTGGCAGAGTTTATTGCAGAATGCATGCCAACCCGTGATGAGGAAAGGATAGAGACAGCCGTCCCCGGCAAGGGATCACCCCAAGAATGGATCATGTATTTTGATGCTGCTTTTTCCCTACAAGGTGCAGGGGCTGGCATGCTTCTTGTTGCCCCCTCCGGGGAGCACTTGAAGTACGTCGTCCAGATGCACTTTGCCCAGGAAGAACCCACCTAAAATAAAGCAGAGTATGAAGGGCTCCTTGTTAGGCTCAGGATTGCAGTAGAATTGGGAATTAATAAGCTGATCATTCGAGGAGATTCATAGCTCATGGTGAGACAAGTCAAGAAGGATTATCAAAGTCCATTAATGGAAGCATATGTCGAGGAAGTAAGGAGATTGGAGGATCACTTTGACGGGTTGCAAACAGAGCACGTACCCCACGCGGAAAACAACATAGCTGATCACCTGTCAAAGTGTGCTGCGCAGAAGCTTCCTGTGGAACCAGGAACTTTAATTCTCCATCTTTGTCAACCCTCCGTATTACCAGCCACAATGGCCCCGAAGAGGAGAAAGTTGTACTACGGTAAGCCTTGCCTGGCGGAGCCAGCCACTCCTAACAGAGACCCTACCGAAAGCAACTCTTCACAACCTGCCGGACCACCCCCTCCAGCCGGGCCTATGGACCCCGCATACGAGGCTGGGGCTCCCCCATCTCAGGAGGTGCCGCTAGTCCTCGTTGCCGAGCCCCAGGCTCCAACATGGCCTAGGCACATTGTCCACTTCCTCCAAACCAGAGAACTCCCTGGCAACCAAGATGAAGCTGAAAGAGTTGCCCAGCGGGCCAGTATGTATTAGTTTGTCGATGAAACTCTGTATAGTAGGAGGCCCAATGGTGTCAAATTGAAGTGTGTTTGCCAGGAGGATGGAAAGGAAGTGTTGGTTGAGATTCACGGATGAATCTACAGCTCCCACATTGGATCAAGGGCATTTGGTGGGAAAGCATTCTGGCAAGGATTCCATTGGCCCACAGTCCTCCAAGATGCAGTTGAGTTAGTCACGAGATGTGAATCATGTTAGTTCCATTCCATGAAAATACACCGGCCTACCCAAGCCCTTCAGACAATCCCTCTATCATGGCCATTTTCGGTCTAGGGGCTCGATATCCTAGGCCCCTTCCCCCAAGCAATCAGGGGCTTTGAATTCTTGTCCCTTGCCATCGACAAGTTTACAAAGTGGCCGGAAGTGACTATCGTGAGAAAGGTGACTGCTTAGTCAGCTATTAAGTTCTTGAAAGAATTGGTGTGTCGTTTCGCATTTCCGGCAAGGATCATCACTGATAACGGCACCCAGTTCATGAGCCACGCCTTCATGCAATACGTTCATGCCCTCGGATGCAAAATCTTATTCGCTTCTATGGCACACCCCTGGGGAAAGGTTCAAGCTGGGAGGGCGAATGCTGAAGTGCTTCGTGGACTCAAGACATGAACTTTCGATACGCTGCATTAGCACGGCAGACGGTGGATCAAGGAACTGCTGGTAGTTTTCTGGTCCCTCAGAACGACACCTAACCGAGCTACCGGCCAGACTTCCTTCTCCCTGGTTTACGGGGCAGATGCAGTTATCCCTACGGAACACATTTACGGGTCCCCTCGTGTGCTTGCCTATGATGAAGTAGCGCAAGATCAGCACCGGTTTGACAACACTGTGCTACTCGAGGAGAACCATCTCTGGGCTGCTACATGTGCTGTATGCTACGAGCAAGCCTTGTGTGGCTATCATAGCCGCAGGGTTCATGCCCGGTGTTTTGATGAAGGTGACCTTGTCCTTAGGAGCGTTCAGTCCGCCAAGGGTACAAAGAAGCTGTCACCAAAGTGGGAAGGCCCTTACTGGGGGGTACGAGTCACCAGACCTGGTGTAGTCTGTCTGGAGACCGGAGATGGCACACAGTTGAAAAACTCATGGAATATTGAGCATCTCGGTAAGTACTACCCATAAGGTGTGACGCTGCGGGGCACTGCCCGGCAGCCACCCTTTTGTACAGGCCTGCCTCAGTTGCATGTAACCCCTTGTACAATGCCGAGGCGATGACCCTGTGCAAGGTAAAATAAAGAAGCATTGTGGGAGGCCCCCGATCAAGATTGCATGCATGCATGAGCACAACCAGATCACTGCATAAGCACTTCATGAGCATTTGCATATGCATATAGATAGGATTGCATCCGGCATTCATTCTCATCTCCATGGAGATGCAGGTTCTTGTCGGTGTTCTGGGACCGGGGGTGCCCAGACTTGCCTGCCTGCGGCCCGTGGCATGGCTCCATCGACAGCCCGGTATGGCCCAGTTCCAGCAACAACAACTCAAGACCCTCCTGAGGGGCCGAGCCTCGCGAGGCGGACGACACCAAGACCTCCCTAGGGGCAGACTCGCTAGGATGGCTCCCGAGGAGCGGAGATATCAAGGCAGGGTGTACCTCATGAGGTTCACATGACGTGAGCCTTGACGACCAAGGCCAGGCGGGCGCCAACGGGCGCAGTGTACCAGTTTCCTCTTTGGTGCTCAGGAGGTAAGAGCAGGCGCAGGGTCCCAAGGCATCAGGCAAAGGTTTCCATATCGGTGCAACAAGACCAAGACTGCCACGACGACATGACGGAGGTCATCGCGGAGCCCACTACAGCGTCACCACCAGAGCCTTTTTAGGCGCAGACTACTTTTGCCAGGATAACTTGTACTAGTTGTCTCCCTTCTAATTTGGCCATTGTGGGATCTCTTCCCACCAACATTTGGGAAGAGCACCAAGGCCACCATAAATAGAACTTAGCCACCACCATGGAGCACGGATCATTGAGACCATCCCCACACCCACCAGCTCATCGAGCTCAAGAACACCTCACCTCCTAAGGCTGTTCGTCCACTATACTACCTAATCCTCAACCCTCAAGACAATCCACCACAAAGCTGGAGTAGGGTATTACACCGCAAGGTGGCCCGAACTAGGATAAATCTCTATGTCTCTCGTTCTTTGGGTTCGTCGAGCTAGGCCGTGGGATCGTTGGCGAGCGAGCTAGGGAGAGAGTGTTGTTCATGCGCACCCCAGTGTTCCAACCTCTCAAGGGTCTACGGATCCCTGAATTCGACATTTTGCGCGCCAGGTAGGGGGGCACCTGTTGACACTAGATTTTGGCATGGTCAAGAATCCAGGTTCCTATGCAAAAGTTAGAGGCAACACTTCACGGGCCGGCCCTGAGAGAGAATGTGACGCGAGGGGCCAGACACCCACCTAGGTGGTGTCTGATGGGTCGCGTGAGTTATTTGGCCTTTGCTGGCTGAATGAAAACCTTGCCGGGGTAAAACTTTGCCGGTGTGCAAAGCTTGCCGGCACAGAAAGCTCGCTAGTGTGGAAGCTTGCCGGTATGAAATCTTGTCAAGGGAGAAACCTTGCCGGGGAGGAACCCTTGCTGGGGTAGAAACCTTGCCGGGGTGAAACCTTGCCGATGTGAAAACTTGCCAGGTAGAAACCTTGCCGGTGTGGAAAGTTTACCCGGGTGGAAAGCTTGCCAGGGTGGAGGCTGTGATAGTAAATCCGACGAGAATTTTAAGATGGGCTCAAAAGATTACGCAGATGATCTTGGATGGAATAGTGTTCTACACGGGAGTTGTTCATCTCGTCAAAACGATCGATTTTGATATAAAGATAGTCCCAATCCGAGGTCGTATGCGAAAGTTAGAGCCTGCATAGCGAGACCCTTCAGCGAGCAAAATATGACGCCCCGAGCCACACACATATGTGGGTATATCTGATGAGCTGCATGAATAATTAGCTGTTTTGCGCGAGCGATTTGACCATCGAGATGACCTCTGATGAAAAAACGTTCAACATGAAAGATGTTCGTCTCGTCGAAACGCTCAAGATTGCTTATGAATTCGTTTCCATCCGAGGTCGTTTACCACCACAAAAAAGATCCGCAAGGTACAGCCAGTTTAAACGGAACAGTTTTGGAAAGTTCAAATAAAACCAATCCGAATTTGACAAGGGTTTTGGACGTGAATACAAGCCTTTTTCTTGCACGGAAAGTCCAGCCGCCTCTTATATACCTAAGGGGTGATGGCCGATTGAACAACACACAATCGAACAAATCAATATACTACTTTTACAGTCTACGTTTTATCTCCCCACCATTTCTCTCTCTCTTTCTTCATTGTTCTTCGTGTTCGAGAGCTGCGAATACCGAGGCTCTAGGGGTGAGTGAATCGACCTAGGTAATCCCATTGCTGCCGCAATCCCTGACGGGGTCCCTCCTGGGTGCACGGGGTTTCGGGTCTACAGAAGCGCCCACTGACTGTCTTGTGTATCGCGCTGTCGGTCGGGTCTCCTTCGACGTGAGCTGCGGTGCATCACCCTCGGCGTCGAGGGTACATGTGACGTGTTCATGTGTCAGCACACTTTTTGGCGACTCCACTGGGGAAAAGAAGATCAATCTTCATCAACCACCATGTCCGATCTTCCCAAGCCATCTGAGGTAGACGCCGATAACATCATTAAGCCCAGTCTTAATGAGATATCGGTCGATCATCGCCAAGTTATGAGGAGTACAAGAAGGCGCGCGGGGAGAAGGACCTGCAGGAGTTCCTTGCAAAATTCAAGAAGGATCACCAAGGCAACATAACTCCGATTGAATAAATCAAGTTTCCTCCTCTTCAAGCCGAGCAGGTTAAAACCCCTGTAAGTACTAGCTTTTCTCCTGAGCAGTGGGCTGAGATTGAGAGTCGTATTGCTGATGGTAACAATCTAGTATATGAAACTTTCATAGAAAATACTAATGCTTAGAATAATATATCTCAATAATCTAGTGGTAATGGTGGTATAGCTCCTAGTGTGCAAAACCCTAATCTGACTTTACCTATTTCATCGGCGCCTCCCATGCCGATGACTTATTATCCTACTCAATCAAATCATATTGTGGTTGCACCCATTAGTCCCATCATGAGCATGCCGGGTACGGTGGAAACGCCGAACCAAACCCTACCTACAGCTACAACCACTCGGCCATTACCGAACTATGGTTCGGCATATATGCCACAGTTCCTACCTACAGCTAGTATTCCTACTCTTCCCATACAATAGCAGCAAGCTTCATCATCTACTACAGATGATGCCCTAGCTAATTTAAGAGAGGAGATGGCTAAGATGCTTCGAGAGAATTTTGGAGTTGACCTACCTCGGAATCAAATTTACCAAAAGCCGTACCTCGAATACTTTGAATCCATCCAGTGCCCTCCAGGATATAAAATTCCAGATTTTGTTAAGTTTAATGGAGACGGCACAAAAACCACATGGGAGCATGTTAGTCCATATTTAGCACAATTAGGTGAGGCAGGCTCGTTAACTGAATTGAAAGTGCGTTTGTTTCCTTTATCATTAACTGGTACTGCATTTTCATGGTTTTCTTCTTTACCACATGGTTCCATTCGGGTTTGGTCGCAGCTAGAGCAGAAATTTGATGATCACTTTTATAGCGGTGACAATGAGATCAAGTTGTCACATCTAACATCGGTTAAACAGAAGCATGATGAATCGGTCTCCGATTACGTCAAGAGATTCAGAGAAATAGAAAACCGGTGTTTTAGTTTGGTGATAACCGAGAGGGACTTGGCGGACCTAGTGCTGAGTGGTCTGAGAACTCCCATTAGAGAAAAGCTAGAAGGCTATGAGTTCTTAAATATCAACCAAGTTTTACAAAGGGCTTTGGCTCAGGAAAGCCAAAGCAAAGATCTCAAAGAAGTGCACAGATACAAATCGATCGTCCAAAGATGAATATGGCCAAATATGATAGTGATCACTCGGACGATGAGGGTGATGTTTTTGCTACTGAATTTTTTTGGCCATCTAAGGCCAAACCCTTTACTTGCAATGATCTAAAACCGATTCATAAGAATCATGATGAAGAGATGAAGTTTACTTTTAACATTGCTAAGTGTGATAGAATATTTGATGCGTTGCTGCAAGCTAAAATTATTAGGATATCTCATACTTTACCGTCGTTTGAAGAGTTAAAACGGCGTGCTTATTGCAAGTTTCATAATTCTTTTCCTCATGCTACTAACGATTGCAATGTTTTTCGATGACAGATAAAATCGGCCATTAATGACGGATGATTGAACTTCTCTGAGATGCAAGTTGACAAACAACCTTTTCCAATGAATACCATGGATTTGTATGGGAAGAAGCTACTCATTCGGCCGGAGGTTGCCGTATCTGCTAATAAAGCTAATGTCATTGTTGGTGAGCCTATGAAAGACAAAGAGGGCAACAAGGTATTGGGGAGACAGGATGTACTTGATAAGCGATCCGATGGCAAGGAAGTGATCAAAATTACCATCAAGAATCCTACACTCGGGGGGCAAGCACAGGTGCAGCAAGACACTCGAGTTAAATTTGTTAAGCCCAAGAGTCCGGAGGTTGGAAAGTGGAAGACGAATGAAGATAAATTGCAGCGTAAGAAAATCAAACCAACTTTTGATATGTCGTTGTCCAAGTATGCTAGTCAAGCAACCGGTTCTATCTCTGACCTGTCATCAAATTTGAAACACTCAAGGTCACCTCCTCGGGAAGAATTTCAACATCATGCAAGGCCATATGGGTTGTGGGCGCCGGGACCATGGATGCCGCCACACCCTATGCACCATACTACATGGGAGACTTCAATGGAGGATGGTGGCGGCCTCCGATGGCCCCTTATGCTTTTCATCTGGGTTGGGCAGAACCAAGGAGGTCCGTTCATGAGAGACTTTCTTATCCCACACGAGGCCGTTTGAACTATGGTCTCAATTGGCCAGTGCAAGATAATCAGAAAAGGATCAGCAAGCAAGAATGGCGTGTTAAGTCGCCAAGTCCTACAACGGTTGAGTCAAGCAAAGGCAAGGAAAAAAATCAATGCCGACTCACTCATCTTGGGCAGCGAAACAGTAGCTGATTGTGCATAGCAACCCGACTGAGCCGATACTTGCTATCGCGCCAAAGCACTCGACTAATGACCATGAAGCAAGCACCAGCCAAGTAAAGACGAGAGATCCTAAATATACTTAGCCAAAGTGGTGTCCTCCAGGGCTGAAAAAGACACAAAAGAGGAAACTACAAAGGCTAAGAAGTCAAGAGATGACGGAACAAGAGGCCAAGAAGCAAAGGGATAAGTTGTTCAATGATACTCGGCCCATGGTGCCTACAAAACAAGTGTGGAGGCCTAAACAAATACAAAATGCAATGGTTTCTACACCTATCACAGCAGCGCCTACACCACCAAAAGACGATGATGTGATCATTGCATCGTCCGAGTTACCTATTGCTTCCTCTTCGCTTGAACAAATTTCATAATCGGTGGGTACATTAGGGGAAGAGGAGGATATGTTAGATTACAAGTCTACACCGGTTAATGAAGGTATGGACATTAATATGGTGTATTACTTACCCACTGAGTTTCGTGCTGTAAATTTGGAAGGGAGGTGGCTTAGCTGGATTTTGGCCATAAAACACAATATTCAAGAAGCCAAAAGAACCAGTAACGCATCTGAAACCGTTATATCTCAGAGGTCATATAAATGGGTCACCGCTCACTCAGATGCTGGTTGATGGTGGTGCTGTGGTGAATCTTATGCCATATTCGGTCTTCAGAAAATTGGGGTTGCATGATGAAGAGTTGACAAAGACCAACATGGTGCTCAATGGATTTGAAGGCAAAGAGAAAACTAAAGCCAAAGGTGTGATGTATGTGGAGCTTACAGTTGGAAGCAAAACTTTGGCTACTGCATTCTATGTCACTGAGGTGCAAGGTAACTACAACGTCATACTAGGACGTGATTGGGTTCATGCAAACCAATGCGTGCCATCTACTATGCACAAGTTTTTAATCCAGTGGGTTGATGATGAAGTGGAAGTCATTCATGCAGATAATTCGGCCTGTGTTGCTTTGGCCGATGCATCGGTGGATTGGCAACATCCTAATGCAACTTGCTTGACGGGGCGCGACTTATCAGAGTTTGATTTTCTCAGCGCGACCAAGAATAGTTTCGTGCCCGTCTCTTTAAAGCCGGCTGAATGCAATCAGCTCCAAGGTATGATATGTTTAAATGGATCCTAACTCAGAGTGGTTACAAAAGCGACTTGTAGAATATCGGTCCAATGAGAACGATATGTATGAGTTTATAGAAGAGTTAGATGATGTGGATAAATTAGGACAAGGTTTTACATCGGTCGATCCATTAGAAGAGATAGATATAGGAGATGGTTCAATTTCTAGGCCGACGTTTGTAAACAAAAATTTGAAAGCCGATTATAAAGCTAAGTTAATCGAGCTATTGAAAGAATATATTTGTTGTTTTGATGGGAATATCATGAGATGCCAGGGTTAAGCCGAGAGCTAGTGGAGCATCGGTTACCTATAAAGGCTGGTTTTAGACCATATAAGCAATTGACGAGAAAGTTTAAACCAAAAACATATGATCGGATCAAGGAAGAGATCGGTCGTTTGCTTAAAGCTAATTTTATTAGACCTTGCAGCTATGCCGAGTGGATTTCTAACATTGTCCCAGTGGAGAAGAAAGGATTCGGCAAGTTGAGGGTGTGCATTGACTTCAGAGATTTGAATAGGGCTACACCCAAAGATGAGTATCCCATGCCAATAGCTGATATGCTTATTAATGATGCTTCTGGACATAAGGTTATTAGCTTTCTAGATGGTAATGTCGGATACAATCAAATTTTTATGGCCAAAGAGGACATGTCCAAAACAGCTTTTCATTGACCTAGTTTTCCTGGTTTATTCGAGTGGACAGTGATGACATTCGGATTAAAAAATGTTGGCGCCACATATCAAAGGGCTATGAATTTGATTTTTCTTGATTTACTCGGTGTCATACTTGAGGTTTATATTGATGATATTGTTGTCAAATCAGATGCTTTCGAGTCTCACTTGGCCGATTTGCGTTTAGCTTTTGAAAGAATGAAAAAGTACGGACTGAAGATGAATCCTTTGAAGTGTGCATTTGGCGTGTCAGCTGGCAAGTTTTTCGGTTTCATTATTCATGAAGATGGCATAGAGATTGATCCCAAAAAGATAGAGGCCATACAAAAAGTGGAGGCTCCAACATGCAAGAGAGATATACAAAAGTTCCTTGGCAAGGTCAATTACTTGAGGAGGTTCATAGCTAATCTGTCAAGGAAGGTTGATGTGTTTACTCCTATCCTTCAGTTAAAGAATGATGTTGATTTCACTTGGGGGGCAAAACAGCAAGAAGCATTTGATATGATCAAGAATTATTTGTGCACTCCTCTGGTGATGAAAGCACTCAAGCATAGGGAACCATTCAGGCTTTACATTGCAGCAGAGGAAGGAGTTATTGGTGTTGTTCTGACTCAAGAAATCAAAGGAAAAGAGCATGCCATCACTTATTTGAGCCACCGTTTATTGGATGCCGAGACAAGGTATACATTTATTGAAAAATTATGTCCACGTTTATATGACGCTTGCACAAAATTGAGACATTATTTAGTGTCAACTGCTTGCACAGTAGCTTGTCAGACGGATGTCATTAAATACATGTTGCATAGACCAATTCTTAGTGGTAGAATTGGCAAGTGGGCTTATGCTTTGATTGAATATGATTTGGCTTATGAATCTCTAAAATCCATGAAAGGCCAATTCGTTGCTAATTTTATTGTTGAACATCGGATTGATGACAAACATGATGTTGATATAAACCTTGTCTCACTAGTGCCGTGGAGATTATATTTTGATGGTTCAGTTTGTAGCAATGGACAAGGTGTTGGTATTGTTTACATATCTCCTCATGGTGCTGTTTTTAAAGCCTCATGCCGCTTAGAATATTTTTGTACAAATAATCAGGCCGAATATGAAGCATTATTATTCGGCCTAGAGATGTTACTTGCTATAGGTGTTACACATATTGAGGCTTATGGTGATTCGTTATTAGTAGTGCAACAAATATCCAAAGTCTTTCAATGTTTTAACGAATCACTTAATGTTTATCTTGGTAAATGTTTAGATATAATTTCTACTTTGGATTATTTTAGCATTGCTCATATATCTAGACATGACAATTGGAAAGCAAATGAGTTCGCACAACAAGCATCCGGCTATCATGTTGATCATGGCATGTTTCATATTTCTAAAAAGCCGATGTCTAGTCTTGCCAACATACGGGAGGCTGAACCGGAGCCCACCGTTTCGGTCACTAATGAAATATCAATGCAGGAGAACATCAAGACTGGAGGAAACCCATTGTTGATTATCTGTGTGATCCTAGTAGAAGGGTGGACAGGGCTGTTCGGCGTATAACTTTTAAATACACAACGAGAGATAATGGTCTCTATCGCCGAATGGTTATTAATGTTCTTCTAAAGTTCTTGGACGAGGACCAAGCGAGAGTTGCTATGGGGGAGGTCCATGAAGGTATTTGTGGCACTCATCAGTCAGCTCCCAAGATGAAATGGTTGCTACGACGTTCTGGATTTTATTGGCTGACTATGATTAATGATTGCTTCACATATTACAAAGGGTGTGAAGCTTGTCAAAAATGTGGTGATATTCATTTGGCTCCTGCTGCTATGTTACATCCCATTATCAAGCCGTGGCCATTCAGAGGATGGGGTTTAGACTTTATTGGAGAAATTCATCCGTCTTCCTCAAACGGGCATCGGTTCGTATTGGTGGCAACTGATTATTTCACTAAATGGTCTGAAGCAGTACCTCTCAAGAACATGACACATGCGGAGGTAATTAAATTCATAACCGAGCACATTATTCATAGATTCGGCATTCCTCAAACGCTGACTACAGATCAAAGCTCATCTTTTATGTCACACCAAGTCAGAGAATTTGCCGAATCTCATAACATAAAGTTGCTCAATTCCTCTCCATATTAAGCCCAAGCCAATGGACAAGCTGAGTCTAGCAATAAAATTTTAGTCAAACTCATCAAGAAGAAGATTGAGAATAATCCAAGGAGATGGCATGAGTTGTTGTCTGAGGCTTTCTGGGCACATAGGATCTCAAGGCATGGTGCTATGAAGGTGACTCCATATGAGCTAGTATATGGTCAAGAGGATGGTTTACCGGTGGAAGTAAATTTGAATGCTTTGAGAATAGCCAAACAAAATGATTTATCGGTATAAGAATTTTATAACTTAATGAAGGACAACATTAACGAAGTTGCCGATAAACGTTTGGCTACTTTGGAGGCCATAGAGAGAGACAACTTGAAGGGGGGCAAGAGCTAACAATAAGAAGGTCAAGTTGAAGAATTTTCAAGTTGGCGATCTTGTGTGGAAAGTGATTCTACTGATTGGTTCAAAAGAAAGAAAATTCGGGCAGTGGTCCCCAAGTTGGGAAGGTCCTTTTAGGGTCGCAAGAGTAGTTCCCGGAAATTCATATTTGGTGGAATCCATACAAGGGGCATTGTTACCTGGAGCTCTCAATGGCAAATACTTGAAGAAATACCACCCGAGTGTGTGGCAAGAAGCCTACATAGGCAATGGACGATACACAATTATCACCCTAAGAAAAATAAATGGCTGATGGAGTGTTGACATCGTCCTTAGAACAAACACAGTACAAGTTAATTTTCGGCACACAAGCTTTGCAGAAAAATAGGGGGGGATGTGTTGACACCAGATTTTGGCATGGTCAAGAATCCGGGTTCGTATGCAAAAGTTAGAGGTAACACTTCGCGGGCCGGCCATGAGTGAGAAAGTGACGCGAGGGGCCAGACACCCACCTAGGTGGTGTCTGATGGGTCGCATGAGTTATTTGGCCTTTGCCAGCTGAATGAAATCCTTGCTGTGGTAAAACCTTGCATGTGTGGAGGCTTGCCGGCGTGGAAAGCTTGTCGGTGCAGAAAGCTCGCCAGTG